>NC_088403.1:29306557-29561557 GCF_034236695.1 Oncorhynchus nerka | reverse complement strand
CGGTATCAGCCTTTTTTTTGGGTCCTCCAATAATCGTTATTGGTATCGGCATTGAAAAATCATAATCGGTCGACCTGTAGTCCATAGGACCACTTTAAGCCGTACACTCCACAGAGCTGGGCTTTATGGAAGAGTAGCCAGAAAAAAAGTCATTGCTTAAATAAAAAAATAAGCAAACACATTTGGTGTTCGCCAAAAGGCATGTGGGACACTCCCCAAACATATGGAAGAGGGTACTCTGGACAGAAAACTAAAATGTTTTTTTTTGGCCATCAAGGAAAACGCGATGTCACCAGTGAAGCATGGTTGTGGCAGCATCATGCTGTGGGGATGTTTTTCGTCGGCAGGGACTGGGAAACTGGTCAGAACTGAAGGAATGATGGATGACGCTAAATACATTAAAATTCTTGAGGGAAACCTGTTCGTCTTCCATAGATTTGAGACTGGGACGGAGGTTCACCTTCCAGCAGCACAATGACCCTAAGCATACTGCTAAAGCAACACTTGAGTGGTTTAAGGGGAAACATTTACATTTATTGGAATGGCCTAGTCAAAGCCCAGACCTCAATCCAATTGAGAATCTGTGGTATGACTTAAAGATTGCTGTACACCAGCGGAACCCATCCAACTTGAAGGAGCTGGAGCAGTTTTGCCTTGAAGAATGGCCAAAAATCCCAGTGGCTAGATGTGTCAAGCTTTTTGAGACATAACCCAAGAGACTTTTAGGTGTAATTGCTGCAAAAGGTGGCTCTACAAAGTATTGACCTTGGGGGGTGAATAGTTATGCACGCTCAAGTTTTCATTTTTTTTGCCTTGTTTGTTTCACAATAAAAAGCATCTTCAAAGTGGTAGGAATGTTGTGAAAATCAAATGATACAAACCGCCCCAAAAATACATTTTAATTCCAGGTTGTAAGGCAACAAAATAGGAACAATGCCAAGGGGGGTGAATACTTTCGCAAGCCACTGTACAGTCGTGGTCAAAAGTTTTGAGAATGACACAAATATTAATTTCCACAAAGTTTGCTGCTTCAGTGTCTTTAGATATTTTTGTCAGATGTTACTATGGAATACTGGAGTATAATTAAAAGCATTTCATAAGTGTCAAAGGCTTTTATTGACAATTACATGAAGTTGATGCAGTGTCAATATTTGCAGTGTTGACACTTCTTTTTCAAGACCTCTGCAATCCGCCCTAGGCATGCTGTCAATTAACTTCTGGTTCACATCCTGACTGATGGCAGCCCATTCTTGCATAATCAATGCTTGGAGATTGTCAGAATTTGTGGGTTTTTGTTTGTCCACCCGCCTCTTGAGGATTGACCACAAGTTCTCAATGGGATTAAGGTCTGGGGAGTTTCCTGGCCATGGACCCAAAACATTGATGTTTTGTTCCCCGAGCCACTTAGTTATCACTTTTACCTTACGGCAAGGTGCTACATCATGCTGGAAAAGGCAGTGTTCATCACCAAACTGTTCCTGGATGGTTGGGAGAAGTTGCTCTCGGAGGATGTGTTGGTACCATTCTTTATTCATGGCTGTGTTCTTAGGCAAAATTGTGAGTGAGCCCACTCCCTTGGCTGAGAAGCAACACATGAATGGTCTCAGGATGCTTTACTGTTGGCATGACACAGGACTGATGGTAGCGCTCACCTTGTCTTCTCCGGACAAGTTTTTTTCCAGATGCCCAAAACAATCGGAAAGGGGATTCATCAGAGAAAATGACTTTACCCTAGTCCTCAGCAGTCCAATCCCTGTACCTTTTGCAGAATATCAGTCTGTCCCTGATGTTTTTCCTGGAGAGAAGTCGCTTCTTTGCTGCCCTTCTTGACACCAGGCCATCCTCCAAAAGTCTTCGCCTCACTGTGCGTGCAGATGCACTCAAACCTACCTGCTGCTATTCCTGTGCAAGCTCTGTACTGGTGGTGCCCCGATCCCGCAGCTGAATCAACTTTAGGAGACGGTCCTGGTGCTTGCAGGACTTTATTCATCTGATCACTCTTCCAAACATTCAGGGAGTATATGCAAATTGCCATCATACAAACTGAGGCAGCAGACTGTGAAATTTTTTATTTGTGTCATTCTCAAAACTTTTTGCCACAACTGTAAATAGACTGTAGCTTCCATCAATCTGCAATATGAAAGCTGGTTCAAATGGTAGAATAATAGTGAAGGCAACTATGAAATAACACATGGAATTGTGTAATAACCAAAAAAGTGTTAAAAAAATGAAAATATATTTTATTTTTGCCTTGACAGCTTTGCACACGCTTGGCATTCTCTCAACCAGCTTCACCTGGAATGCTTTTCCAACAGTCTTGAAGGAGTTCCCACATATGCTGACCACTTGTTGGCTGCTTTTGTTTCACTCTGTGGTCCAACTCATCTCAAACCATCTCAATTGGATTGAGGTCGGGTGATTGTGGAGGCCAGGTCATCTGATGCAGCACTCCATCACTCTCCTTCTTGGTCAAATAGCCCTTACACAGCCTGGAGGTGTGTTTTGGTCATTATCCTGTTGAGAAACAAATGATAGTCCCACTAAGCGCAAACCAGATGGGATGGTGTCGCTGCAGAATGCTGTGGTTGTCATGCTGGTTAAGTGTGCCTTGAATTCTAAATAAATCACTGAGTGTCACCAACAAAGCACCCCCACACATCACACCACCTCCTCCATGCTTCACGGTGGGAACCACACAGGTGGAGATAATCCATTCACCTACTCTGCGTCTCACAAAGACATGGCGGTTGGAACCAAAAATCTCACATTTGGACTCATCAGTCCAAAGGACAGATTTCCACCGGTCTAATGTCCCTTGCTTGTGTTTCTTGGCCCAAGCAAGTCTCTTCTTATTGGTGTACTTTAGTAGTGTTTTCTTTGCAGCAATTCAACCATGAAGGCCCGATTCACGCAGTCTCCTCTGAACAGTTAATGTTAGACATGTCTGTTACTTGAACTCTGTGAAGCATTTATTTGGGCTGCAATCTGAGGTGCAGTTATTCTGATGAATTTATCCTCTGCAGCAGAGGTAACTCTGGGTCTTCCTTTTACTGTGGCGGCCAGTTTCATCATAGCGCTTGATGGTTTTTGTGACTGCACTAGAAACTTTCAAAGTTCTTGAAATTTTCCGAATTGACTGACCTTCATGTCTTGAAGTACTGATGGACTGTCGTTTCTCTTTGTTTATTCGAGCTGTTCATGCCATAATATGGACTTGGTCTTTTACCAAATAGGGCTAACTTCTGTATACCAATTCTACCTTGTCACAACACAACTGATTGGCTGAAACGGATTTAGAAGGAAATCAATTCTACAAAGTAACTTAACAAGGCACACCTGTTAATTGAAATGCATTCCAGATGACTACCTCATGAAGCTGGTTGAGAGAATGCCAAGTGTGCAAAGCTGTTGCAGAATCTTAAATATAAAATATATTTTGATTTGTTTAACACTTTTTTGGTTACTACATGATTCCATATGTGTCATTTCATAGTTTTGATGCCTTCACTATTATTCTACAAAGAAGAAAATAGTAAAAATAAAGAAAAACCACAGAATGAATAGGTGTTTCCAAATTTTGGGCTGGAACTATATATACAAGGAAATTTAATGTAATACATTTCAAAATAATTTGGTACCAATGCAGTTGTCTTCTGTTTGGGGGTGACAGACAATTTAACGATTCACACATTGTGCAATGATGTGTCTTATAATAACATTAAAGAATGAATCTGCAAGGATAGTTATAAATTACATTTAATTCACGAAGTAAGGTCTTGGTTGTGTTTTGATAGATGTCACCATAATCTAGGATAGAAAGTTGCAGTTGGGTTACTATGGTCTTTCGAACAAGTCTTAGATATGTATAGTAACCCAAGCTTATACAGTGCATTCACTTCACTTTTTCCACATTTTTTAAAATTTAGGTTACAGCCTTATTCTAAACTGGATTAAATAATGTTCCCCCTCAATCTACACCTAATACCTAATAATGACAAAGTGAATACAGGTTTAGACATTTTTGCAAATTTCTAAAAAATAAAAAACAGAAATACCTTATTTACATAAGTATTCAGACATTTGCTATGAGACTTGAAATTGACCTCCGGTGCATCCTGTTTCCATTGATCATCCTTGAGATGTTTTACAACTTGATTGGAGTCCACCTGTGGTACATTCAATTGGCTCTATGCATTATACCGCCTCCAATGTACTAATTTACTTCCGACCGGGTTGATGACTTCCGGAGCGAGTTCTGCTATTGTTTTTATCATTAGCTTACTAGCTATCGTCGATGCATTTCTGACAAATAGTTCGCAATGACTACGTTACAATACGTTACAGCTCCGCGAAGGAGGTGCTAATGAACATTGTTCAGTGCCTCTGTGTTCAGTTCCTTCCAAATGTATTGGTATCCAAATGGTATTGTGAGCTTCCATCGTTTCCCGGTCGATGTAGAGCTCAGAAAAAAAGTGGTTGGTGGCAGTACGTCGTGACAACTTTGCTGTCACCAAACACACAAAGGTGTGTAGTACACATTTCATCGAAAGTGACTTTGTTGAGGGAAAAATTGGGGGGACGACAATACCTAAAAATATGTGTTGTTCTTACTGTCTTCACGTGGAACTGGCACATTCAAAGGAGACCTGGTGTTTGGGAAAGAAGACTGAAACCTCCTGCTCCGACTGAGGGGGATGAATAACAAGGTGCGCTGCCTATGGACTGTGCCGTCTCTGATCCGGTCCAGAGCATGGGCCAAGCCAGTGAAAATGTACATGTGTTTATTTGCTAGCAGCAAAATAATAATTTGTTTATCTACGACATGTATCAATCATTTGTGTTGTAGTGAATATCAGTTTGTGCGGAGCTTGTATTGGCTTTAATTAGGCAATGAGTAACGGGTGCGGGAAAGAAATCAAGTAAACACAGAATGGAAGGGCCACCAGATGATTGCACAGAGCACTTCCTGCAACACAGGAGCAGTGGCTTTGGACCACTATCACTGGTACGGAGTGCTTTAACACCATCTGTGAAGATAAGTGTGATGAAAGACTGAAGTGAGAAACAAGAATGAATAGAGTCGGTCCAAGAATTGAACCCTGTGGCGCCCCCATAGAGACTGCCAGAGGTCCGGACAGCAGACCCTCCGATTTGACACACTGAACTCTATCAGATAGTAGTTGGTGAACCAGGCGAGGCAATCATTTGAGAAACCAAGGCTGTCGAGTCTGCCGATGAGGATGTGGTGATTGACAGAGTCGAAAGCCTTGGCCAGATGAATGAATACGGCTGCACAGTAATGTTTCTTATCGATGGCGGTTAAGATATCGTTTAGGACCTTGAGCGTGGCTGAGGTGCACCCATGACCAGCTCTGAAACCAGATTGCATAGCAGAGAAGGTATGGTGAGATTCAAAATGGTCGGTAATCTGTTTGTTGACTTGGCTTTCGAGGACCTTAGAGAGGCAGGGTAGGATAGATATAGGTCTGTAGCAGTTTGGGTCAAGAGTGTCCCTCCCCTTTGAAGAGGGGGATGACCGCAACTGCTTTCCAATCTTTGGGAATCTCAGACGACACGAGAGGTTGAACAGGCTAGTAATAGGGGTGGCAACAATTTCGGCAGATAATTTTAGAAAGAAAGGGTCCAGATTGTCTAGCCCGGCTGATTTGTAGGGGACCAGATTTTGCAGCTCTTTCAGAACATCAGCTAACTGGATTTGGGAGAAGGAGAAATGGGGAAGGCTTGGGAGAGTTGCTGTGGGGGGTGCAGTGCTGTTGACCGGGGTAGGAGTAGCCAGGTGGAAAGCATGGCCAGCCGTAGAAAAATGCTTATTGAAATTCTCAATTATAGTGGATTTATCAGTGGTGACAGGAAACACTATCTTCAGTGCAGTGGGTAGCTGGGAGGAGGTGTTCTTATTCTCCATGGACTTTACAGTGTCCCAGAACTTTTGAGTTAGTGTTCCGGGAAGCAAATTTCTGCTTGAAAAAGCTAGCCTTGGCTTTTCTAACTGCCTGTGTACAATGGTTATTAGCTTCCCTGAACAGCTGCATATCACGGGGGCTGTTCGATGCTAATGCAGAACGCCATAGGATGTTTTTGTGTTGGTTAAGGGCAGTCAGGTCTGGGGAGAACCAAGGGCTATATCTGTTCCTGGTTCTAAATTTCTTGAATGGGGCATGCTTATTTAAGATGGTTAGGAAGGCATTTAAAAAAATAAATAACCAGGCATCCTGTACTGACGGGATGAAATCAATATCCTTCCAGGATACCCCGGCCAGGTCGATTAGAAAGGCCTGCTCGCTGAAGTGGTTCAGGGAGCGTTTGACAGTGATGAGTGGAGGTCGTTTGACCGCTGACCCATTACAGATGCAGGCAATGAGGCAGTGATCGCTGAGATCTTGGTTGAAGACAGCAGAGGTGTATTTAGAGGGCAAGTTGGTTAGGATGATATCTATGAGGGTGCCCGTGTTTAAGGCTTTGGGGAGGTACCTGGTAGGTTCATTGATCATTTGTGTGAGATTGAGGGCATCAAGCTTAGATTGTAGGTGTTAAGCATGTTCCAGTTTAGGTCGCCTAGCAGCACGAGCTCTGAAGATAGATGGGGGGCAATCAGTTCACATATGGTGTCCAGAGCACAGCTGGGGGCAGAGGGTGGTCTATAGCAGGCGGCAACGGTGAGAGACTTGTTTTTAGAGAGGTGGATTTTTAA
The DNA here is from genome assembly GCF_034236695.1 of Oncorhynchus nerka. Taxonomy (NCBI): domain Eukaryota; kingdom Metazoa; phylum Chordata; class Actinopteri; order Salmoniformes; family Salmonidae; genus Oncorhynchus; species Oncorhynchus nerka. Next base: position 29,554,845 of record NC_088403.1, on the reverse strand, counting down.
AAGTAGAAGTTCAAATTGTTTGGGTACAGACCTGGATAGTAGGACAGAACTCTGCAGGCTATCTTTGCAGTAGATTGCAACACCGCCCCCTTTGGCAGTTCTATCTTGTCTGAAAATGTTGTAGTTTGGGATGAAAATTTCAGAATTTTTGGTGGTCTTCCTAAGCCAGGATTCAGACACAGCTAGAACATCCGGGTTGGCAGAGTGTGCTAATGCAGTGAATAAAACAAAATTAGGGAGGAGGCTTCTAATGTTAACATGCATGAAACCAAGGCTATTACGGTTACAGAAGTCATCAAAAGAGAGCGCCTGGGGAATAGGAGTGGAGCTAGGCACTGCAGGGCCTGGATTCACCTCTACATCCCCAGAGGAACAGAGGAGGAGTAGGATAAGGGTACGGCTAAAAGCAATAAGAATTGGTCGTCTAAAACGTCTGGAACAGAAAGTAAAAGGTTTCTGGGGGTGATAAAATAGCTTCAAGGTATAATGTACAGACAAAGGTATGGTAGTATGTGAATACAGTGGAGGTAACCCTAGGTATTGAGTGATGATAAGAGAGATATTGTCTCTAGAAACATAATTGAAACCAGGAGATGTCATCGCATGTGTGGGTGGTGGAACTAATAGGTTGGATAAGGTATAGTGAGCAGGACTAGAGGCTCTACAGTGAAATAAGCCAATAAACACTAACCAGAACAGCAATGGAAAAGGTATATTGACATTAAGGAGAGGCATGCTTAGTAGAGTGATCAAAAGAGTCCAGTGAGTAGTGAGGTTGGTAGGGGTCACGGCGATTCAGACAGCTAGCCGGGCCATCGGTAGCAAGCTAGCATAGGATGGAGATCTGTTTTTAACCACCTCGTGCGTTTCCGTCGGTAGGATTAGTGGGGTTCCGTGTGGTAGAGGGGATCAATCCAATTCGCAAAAAATTGGAGGAGGCCCAAGAAGAAAAAGAAAATGTATAAATAAATTGTCCGATAGGTCTATTCAGATAGCAGCCGATAAGACAGCTAACGATTAGCGGACCGCAGATGGGCATTCAGGTAACGTCGCGACGGAGGAGCCAGCCGGATAACTCTCTCGGGTAGATAACGTTGGTAGTCCAGTTGTGAAGGCCCGGTGGGGCTCCGCGTTGGCAGTAAAACGGGTCCGGATAGGTGATTGTTGCCCAGGAGTGACTGATGGAACTCTTCAGCTGGCTAGCTCCGGAATAATTGATGTTTGCTCCGGAATCGACGTAAGCCGATAGTCACACGGATAGCAGGTAGCTAGCTGCGAGATCCAGGTATAAATGTCCAGAGTTAGCGGTTGAAATCCGGGGACATGGAGAGAAAAATAGGTCCGGTATGTTCCGGTCCGAGCCGCGCCGTACAAAACTGGCGATAGATTTTCGAGCTAAAGGATAGCTGAACACTAACGATTAGCTAGTAAAGAAGCTATCTAGCTTCTGGTTAGCTTCAGGCTAGCTTCTATGGAGGATTACAGATTTAAATTAAATTGGTGAGGCGGGTTGCAGGAGAGTGTTTTGAAGATGAGTTTATGGAAAATTAAAAAAATATATGCGAGGAAAGTTGTAAATATATATATATATATATATATATATGGGACACGACAAGGACAAAAGACGTCTGACTGCTATGCCATCTTGGAGCAATTGAGTGTACTAGCTACAGTTACAGCTAACGTTATATCTGTCACTGACTTGGTACTCACCTTCATAGTTGTTTATGTAGCTTCCTATATACATCTTGAACCCCTTTTCATTCTTGCTAGCTGGAGTCTCGGGGGCTGATTTAACAATTCGATGTACATCATGAATATTAATTTGAGGCAAGTCCTGAAGACACCTAGTAAAAAACTGCGACATAGTGGTAGTAACGTTATATCGTCGATAACAACTAGACTGACCGGAAATTGCCACACCGATAGGAAGTGTGTTTAGAACGTTCGATCATGGAATGTGCTATTGGGCTATTGTTTGGACATGATTTGTAAAAGGAACACACCTGTCTATATAAGGTCCCACATTTGACAGTGCATGTCAGAGCAAAAACCAAGCCATGAGGGCGAAGGACTTGTCCGCAGAGCTCAGAGACAGGATTGTGTCTGCACAAATCTGGGTACCAAAACATGTCTGCAGCATTGAAGGTCCCCAAGAACACAGTGGCCCTCATCATTCTTAAATGGAAGAAGTTTGGAACCACCAAGACTCTTACTAGAGCTGGTCCCCCAGCCAAACTGAGCAATCGGGAGAGAAGGTCCTTGGTCAGGCAGGTGACCAAGAACCCAATGGTCACTCTGAAAGAGCTCCAGAGTTCCTCTGTGGAGATTGGGAGAACATTCCAGGACAACCATCTTTGCAGCACTCCACCAATCAGGCCTTTATGGTAGAGTGGCCAGACGGGAGCCACTCCTCAGTATAGGCACATGACAGCCTGCTTGGAGTTTGCCAAAAGGCACCTAAATGACTCTCAGACCATGGGAAACAAGATTCTCTGGTCTGATGAAACCAAGATTGAACTCTTTGGCCTAAATGCCAAGCGTCACATCTGGAGGAAACCAGGTACCGCTCATCACCTGGCCAATACCATCCCTACTGTGAAACATGGTGGTGGCAGCATCATGCTGCGGGGATGTTTTTCAGCGGCAGGGACTGGAACACTAGTTAGGATCGAGGGAAAGATGAACATTCGCAAATAACAGAGATCCTTGATGAAAACCTGCTCCAGAGCGCCCAGGACCTCAGACTGGGATGAAGGTTCACCTTCCAATAGGCCAACGACCCTAAGCACACAGCCAAGATAACGCAGGAGATGCTACAGGACAAGTCTCTGAATGTCCTTGAGTGGCTCAGCCAGAGCCCGGACTTGAACCCAATCTAACATCTCTGGAGAGACCTGGAAATAGCTGTGCAGCGACGCTCCCCATCCAACCTGACAGAGGTTGAGAGGATCTCCAGAGAAGAATGGGAGAAACTCCCCAAATACAGTTGTGCCAAGCTTGTAGCGTCATACCCAAGAAGACTCGAGGCTGTAATCACCGCCAAAGGTGCTTCAACAAAGTACTGAGTAAAGGGTCTGAATACTTACAGTATGTAAATGTGATATTTCAGTTCTTTATTGGTAATACATTTGCAAAAATGTCTAAACCTGTTTTTGCCTCATTTGATAAGGGAAAACAATTATTTTAAACGATTTTAGAATAAGGCTGTAACAAAATGTGGAAAAAATTAAGGGGTCTGAATACTTTCCGAATGCACTGTAGTCAATTGTTTTCTAATATAATCAATATGCTTTCCAAAAGATCATTTAGAATCTATCCTCAAACCCAGATATTTCAAACAAACAATCAACACTTTCAAGCATTGTTCCATCACTTCAAAGAATTTTGAAATTTCCAGCTATGGAGTTCATTCTGTGTCAAACCAAACAGCATTTTTTAAATTTAATTTCAACTTTATTTAACCAGGTAGGCTAGTTGAGAACAAGTTCTCATTTACAACTGCGACCTGGCCAAGATAAAGCATAGCAGGGTGAACAGACAACAACACAGAATTACACATGGAGTAAACAATAAACAAGTCAATAACACAGGACTTAGGATATAGGACTTTGTTTGATTTAAAAACAAATTATTTGCTAGAAACCATTTTTGTAAAGTGTTCAAATAATTTTGGAGTTGCTTGTATCTGTAAATGATTTGAACTGGATGTATACTGCACTGCATCATCAGCGTATAAGTGATCTTGTGTATCCTGACAAATTAGAGGCAATTCATTTATGACTATAGAGATTGATGTACTCCTCTACTGAGTCCAAGAAGTTGTGATTTGTGTCCGTCTATGAAAACTTATTGTTTTCTAATGCTAAAATATGCATGAAACCAGTTTGGTGATTTGTTAGTGAAACCAATGTTAACGCTTTGCTAGTAAAATAGAATTCCCAACTAAATCAATGATGGCACCAGTTAGTTGGCCTTGGTCAGATTAAGAATATAAATCATTAGTAAATTTCAATAACGCTGTAGGTGGTAGAATGGTTGGGTCTAAAGCCAGATTATTTCAAAGGTCATTTGTGTATTTTCAGAACTGCTGTGGATTTTTGTTTTTATTTTTTGTAAGACTATCCATATAGGAGGCTTTTCTAGCTTTAGTTTTACCAGCGTTTCATAATTTGCTATAGGACTCCAAATCAGTTGGATCTTTGGTGACCATTTTTTCTACTGTACTTTGCCCAGGCTTTATACCCCTTTCTCTGAACAACTGTATTAAGTTAGAGCTAACCCAGGGAAGGTGAAGGCCCTTAATAACCTGTTGTGACTAGGGGGCAGTATTTTAATTTTTTGAAGAAAAAAAAACGTTCCCTTAGTAAACGGGATATTTTGTCAGGACAAGATGCTAGAATATGCATATAATTGACAGCTTAGGATAGAAAACACTCGTTTCCAAAACTGTAAAAATATTGTCTGTGAGTATAACAGAACTGATGTTGCAGGCGAAAGCCTGAGAAAAATCCAATCCGGAAGTGCCCCATGTTTTGAAAGCGCTGCGTTCCAATGAGTCCCTATTGATCAGTGAATGGGCTATCAACCAGATTACTCTTTCTCCATATTCCCGAAGGTGTCTACAGCATTGTGACGTAGTTTTACACATTTATGTTGAAGAATACCCGTAAGCGGCTACATTGCGCAAGTGGTCACCTGATGCTGCCAGAGAGATTCTCGCGTAAAATACAGAGGTAGCCATTACTCCAATCGGTCCTACTGAAAAACGAATTGTCCCGATGGATATATTATCTAATAGATATTTGAAAAACACCTTGAGGATTGATTATAAACAACGTTTGCCATGTTTCTGTCGATATTATGGAGCTAATTTGGAATATATTTCGCCGTTTTCGTGACTGCAATTTCCGGGCGATTTCTCAGCCAAACGTGAAGAACAAACGGAGCTATTTAGCTTACAAAAAAATAATATTTTTGAAAAAAAGGAACATTTGCTATCTAACTGGGAGTAAGTAAGGAAATAAAAAACAACAGTAAAAATACAGTGAATAATAACAGTAGCGAGGCTATATACAGTAGCGAAGCTATATACAGTAGCAAGGCTATATACAGGCACCGGTTAGTCGGGCCTAACTTTCACTGTTCTCCAAAGTTGCATGTTTATCACATACCTTTTGTGAATTCAGTGAGAAAGTAATCCCATGGATTTTGGGCTGTTGTGATTAGTTAGAATCTTTGCCAGTTTAAGGATATTAATTAATCAATTAAATAAATCAATGTCTTAAATTAATCAATTTGGGTGGTGCTTTTGTTATTTTAATTTTCCACGCGAGGACACTCATTTTTGGTCCAGTTCTTGTCCAATCCAAGGTCATTGTTCCCCCACCATCAGACTGTTGCACCTTTGTCTTTTCTAGGTGGCTGCTGGTTGTCCGTCAGGGCACTAAGGAGTGTGGCTCAAGTCACAACATTCATTTGCATAATTTCGTCTGGTGTTGGCGACAGATCAAGCCGCTGCATCCTGCCATAAGGGAGAGAAAGTGTTTGGAATTCAACAGAGACGTAATAAGACCCCCTTCCCACAAGAAACACTGGTTGACCAGCCAATCTTACCGTTTCCTTCTCCAAAACATTAGTACTCCAAACGCTGCAACCAGCAAGATGGTTACTATCACACCACCTACACCTAGGATTTCCATTCAATGGGAACAAGAGAGAAACAAAACCATCAGGAGAAAGGACTCAGACTTACTTCCTGTTATACTCCTCTCCCGCCCTGTAATCTCTGTGTGGTAGCCTACTCACCCGCATATATGGCTGTAGCAGAACTCTTCCCAGTGCTTCCATCTGAGAGTGAGAGAGAAAGAGAGACTGCATAAGTAATTAAAAGTCTTGAGAGATTCATGAGTGTGGTAATAATGGTCAAAGGGGCAGCAGGGTAGCCTGGTGGTTAGAGTGTTGGACTAGTAACCGGAAGGTTGCAAGTTCAAACCCCCAAGCTGACAAGGTACAAATCTGTCGTTCTACCCTTGAACAGGCAGTTAACCCACTGTTCCTAGGCCGTCATTGAAAATAAGAATTTGTTCTTAACTGACTGGTTAAATAAAGGTAAAAAAAAAGAATGATGCCAGGAAATGGTTGTAGTGAGTGTGTAGTTAGCATGGCCATGCCAGGGGAGATCAGTGGGAGTGAAGCCAGCTGGCAGAGGAACACAGGCAGTTTTCTCTAAAGACTAGCATTGTCTAGCACAGCGGTTCCAAAGCTAGGGGTCGCGATCCTAAGTGGGGTCACCGGATATAAAAATGGGGTCGCAGGAAAATGTTCAATGTGTGGGGAGGCACCGGCAAAGAAGCTCACATCAATACCTTTGTCAGATATATATTTAACTAGGCAAGTCAGTTAAGAACAAATTCTTATTTACAATGACGGCCTAGGAAAATTGGGTTAACTGCTTTGTTCGGGGGCAGAACGACAGATTTTTACCATGTCAGCTCGGGGATTCGATCTTGCAACCTTTCGGTTACTGGCTCAACGCTCTAACCACTAGGCTACCTATATAATTTATGTGATTGCTAGCAATCAAGAGGAAACTGACTAAAAGACTCAAAAACTCACATGATCTCCAATGAGCGTTAGCTGTGAGAGCAGAGGTGCCCATGCATTGACTTTTGTTCGCTATACATGTCGGACATAATGTTCTGTCTCACGATTCCTGAGCATGAAACGGCACAGGGAATGTTCAAATCAAATATCTAATCAAATTTTATTCGTCACATACGCCGAATGTTCAGTGAAATGCTTACTTACGAGCCCCTAACCAACAGTGCAGTTTTATAAAATACAGATAAGAATAAGAGATAAAAGTAACAAGTAATTAAAGAGCAGCAGTGAAATAACAATAGTGAGTCTATATACAGAAGGGTACCGATACAGGGTCAATGTGCGGGGGCACCCGTTATAGAGTTATCAAAGTGACTATGCATAGATGACAACATAGAGTAGCAGTGGTGTAAAGAGGGTGTGGGGGGACTGCAAATAATAGGTAGCCATTTGACTAGATGTTCAGGAGTCTTATGGCTTGGGAGTAGAGGCTTTTTAGAAGTCTCTTGGACCTAGACTTGGCACTCCGGTACAGCTTGCCATGCAGTAACAGAGAACAGTCTATGACTGGGGTGATTAGGGCCTTCCTCTGATACCACCTGATATAGAGGTCATGGAAGGCAAGAAGCTTGGCCCCAGTAATGTACTGGGCCGTTCGCACTACCCTCTGTAGTGCCTTGCGGTCGGAGGCGGAGCAGTTGCCATAACAGGCAGTGATGCAACCAGTCAGGATGCTCTCGATGGTGCAGCTGTAGAACTTTGAGGATCTGAGGACCTATGCCAAATCTTTTCAGTCTCCTGAGGGGGAATAGGTTTTGTTGTGCCCTCTTCATGACTGTCTTGGTGTGCTTGGACCATGTTAGTTTTTTGGTGATGTGAACACCAAGGAACTTGAAGCTCTCAACCTGCTCCACTGAAGACCTGTCGATGAGAATGGGGGCGTGCTTGGCCCTCTTTTTCCTGTAGTCCACAATCATCTCCTTTGTCCTGATGACGTTGAGGGAGAGGTTGTTGTCCTGGCACCACACGGCCAGGTCTCTGACCTCCTCACTATAAGCTGTCTCGTCATTGTCGGTGATCAGGCTGTTGTGTCATCGTCAAATTCAATGATGGTGTTGGAGTCATGCCTGACCGTGCAGTCATGAGTGAACAAGGAGTACAGTAGGTGACTGAGCACACACCCCTGGGGGGCTCCTGTGTTGAGGATCAGCGTGGGGGATGTGTTGTTACTTACCCTTACCACCTGGGGGCGGCCCATCAGGAAGTCCAGGATCCAGTTGCAGAGGGAGGTTTTTAGTCCCAGGGTCTTTAGCTTATTGATGAGCTTTGCAGGCACTATGGTGTTGAACGCTGAGCTGTAGTGAATTAATAGCATTCTCACATAGGTGTTCTTTTTGTCCAGATGGGAAAGGGCAGTGTGGAGTGCAATAGAGATTGCATCATCTGTGGATCTGTTGGGGCGGTATGCAAATTGGAGTGGGTCTAGGGTTTCTGGGATGATGGTGTTGATGTGAGCAATGACCAGCCTTTCAAGGCACTTCATGGCTACAGATATGAGTGCTATGGGTCGGTAGTCATTTAGGCAGGTTACCTTAGTGTTCTTGGGCACAGGGACTATGGTGGTCTGCTTAAAACATGTTGGTATTACAGACTCAGACAGGGAGAGGTTGAAAATGTTAGTGAAGACAATTGCCAGTTGGTCAGCTCATGCTCGCAGTACACGTTCTGGTAATCCATCTGGCCCTGCGGCCTTGTGAATGTTGACCTGTTTAAAGGTCTTACTCACATCGACTGCGGAGAGCATGATCACACAGTCTTCCGGAACAGCTGGTGCTCTCATGCATGTTTCAGTGTTATTTGCCTCGAAGCGAGCATAGAAGTAGTATAGCTTGTCTGGTAGACTCGTGTCACTGGGCAGCTCTCGGCTGTTCTTCCCCGTGTAGTCTAATGGTTTGCAAGCCCTGCCACATGACGAGTGTCAGAGCCGGTATAGTACGATTCGATCTTAGTCCTGTATTGATGCTTTGCCTGTTTGATGGTTCGTCAGAGGGCATAGCGGGATTTCTTATAAGCTTCCGGATTAGAGTCCCGCTCCTTGAAAGTGGCAGCTCTAGCCTTTAGCTCAGTGCGGATGCTGCCTGTAATCCATGGCTTCTGTTTGGGGTATGTACGTACAGTCACTGTGGGGATGAAGTCATCAATGAAGCCAATAACTGGTTAAACTATCCACAATTCAATGGAATTGCTACCCTCTGCATGCACAGTGCATTCTTCCATCACATGTACAGCTGATTCGCAAGATCTTGCACACGCATGAGATGCTATTGAGCCCACCCTACTACACTGTCTGAGCCAAGGACTATATACTTTCTGGTAAATTTTGATAAAGGAAACTGCACACTGCTCTTGACAGTATCACTGATATTTAATAAGCTTACGTATCGGCCTCATGGCCTTCGTCAAAGCTCTGACGAAGGCCGTGAGGCCGATACGTAAGCTTAGTATCACTGATATTTAATAAGCTTACGTATGGAAGGAGGTTTTCACTCAAAATCTCACGATACATGGCCCCATTCATTCTTTCCTTTACACAGATAAGTCGTCCTGGTCCCTTTGCAGAAAAACAACCCAAAGCATGATGTTTCCACCCCCATGCTTTACAGTAGGTATGGTGTTCTTTAGATGCAACTCAGCATTCTTTGTCCTCCAAACACGACGAGTTGAGTTTTTACCAAAAAGTTATATTTTGGTTTCATCTGACCATTTAACTTTCTCCCAATCTTCTTCTGGATCATCCAAATGCTCTCTAGCAAACTTCAGTCGGGTCTGGACATGTACTGGCTTAAGCAGGAGGACACGTCTGGCACTGCAGGATTTGAGTCCCTGGCTGCGTAGTGTGTTACTGATGGTAGGCTTTGTTACTTTGGTCCCAGCTCTCTGCAGGTCATTCACTAGGTGTGGTTCTGGGATTTTTGCTCACCGTTCTTGTGATAATTTTGACCCCACGGGGTGAGATCTTGCCCCAGATCGAGGGAGATTATCAGTGGTCTTGTATGTCTTCCATTTCCTAATAATTGCTCCCACAGTTGATTTCTTCAAACCAAGCTGTTTACCTATTGCAGATTCAGTCTTCCCAGCCTGGTGCAGGTCTACAATTTTGTTTCTGGTGTCCTTTGACAGCTCTTTGGTCTTGGCCATAGTGGAGATTGGAGTGTGACTGTTTGAGGTTGTGGACAGGTGTCTTTTATACTGATAACAAGTTCAAACAGGTGCCATTAATACAGGTAATGAGTGGAGGACAGAGGAGCCTCTTAAAGAAGAAGTTACAGGTCTGTGAGAGCCAGAAATCTTGCTTGTTTGTAGGTGACCAAATACTTATTTTCCACTATGATTTGCAAATAAATCAATTAAAAATCATACAATGTGATTTTCTGGATTTTTTTTCTCATTTTGTCTGTCATAGTGGAGTGGGAAATGATGAAAATTACAGGCCTCTCATCTTTTTAAGTGGGAGAACTTGCACAATTGGTGGCTGACTAAATACTTTTTTGCCCTACTGTACCTGATTTTTTTGTTAACTAGTAAATAGTAGCCGACAGCAAAGTGTGTTTAAATCATTTCTAACTTGTTAACAATTTCTGCTAGTTAGTTTTTGCTACCATGAGGGTTTTAGCTTACTTGAGTCTGCTAACTGAGTGTTAATTCACCTGTTTCCATACATGTTTCATTTTAAAACATTTATCTTACAAGAGTTGTTTAATCTAACTGCTTAACTATTTATCTGTACATGGAATTGTATTTGTTTAAAAATATATATATATATTCTTCTAATCTTTTTATAGGAAAATGGCACGGGCACTATCTGATGTGTGGAGACATTTCACTGCAGCTAATGTAGAAGGAAAAGCTGTGTAAATTTTCAAATACTGTGCCAAATCATATATGAAGAATGCAACAACGATACAGAATCATCTGGCCAAGTGCATAAAGTTCCCTGAGCGCTCACAACAAGCAACCTCTGACAAAAGTCCCTCTACTTCTAGTCGAGGTGAAAATGATGAATCAGACAGCTTATCGATAGCAACAGCTCATGTTCTTCCTGGAATCAGAAGTTTTTGTTGACTCAATGGAGGAACATAAGTCAGAGAAATGCTGATGAATGTCTTGCTCGAGCTGTGTATGCAACTGATTCACCTCTGATGCTTACAGGCAATGTGTATTGGAAGAGATTTCTGAATGTTCTTCGCCCAGCATACACCCCTCAAACCAGACATGCTTTATCTACTCATTTGCTGGATGCAGAGTTCAACAGAGTTCAAGTGAAGGTCAAGCAAATCATAGAGAAAGCAGACTGTATTGCAATCATCTCTGATGGGTGGTCAAATGTTCGTGGGCAAGGAATAATTAACTACATCATCTCCAACCCTCAATCAGTATTCTACACGAGCACAGACACAAGGAGACAACGGACACACCGGTCTCTACATTGCAGATAAGCTGAAGGCAGTCATCAATGGCCTTGGACCACAGAAGGTATTTGCACTGGTGACAGACAATGCTGCGAACATGAAGGCTGCTTGGTCTAAAGTGGAGGAGTCCTACCCTCACATCACACCCATTGGCTGTGCTGCTCATGCATTGAATCTGCTCCTCACTCTATAAGAGAGCCAAGGAAATGGTTAGGTATGTGAAGGGTCATCAAGTTATAGCAGCAATCTACCTCATCAAGCAATACGAGAAGAATAAGAGCACCATATTGAAGCTGCCCAGCAGCACCTGTTGGGGTGGTGTTGTCATCATGTTTGACAGTCTCCTGGAGGGGAAGGAGTCTCTCCAAGAAATGGCCATATCACAGTCTGCCAATATGGACAGCCCCAGCAAGAGGATCCTCCTGGATGATGTATTTTGGGAGAGCGTGGTAAGCAGCCTGAAACTCCTGAAACCTATAGCAGTAGCCATTGCACGGATTGAGGGAGACAATGCCATCCTGTCTGATGTTCAGACTCTGCTTGCAGATGTAAGAGAAGAAATCCGTACTGCCCTGCCCACTTCACTGTTACTCCAAGCAGAGGAAACTGCAGTTCTGAAATACATCAAAAAGCATGAAGACTTCTGCCTGAAGCCCATACACGCCGCAGCATGCATGTTGGGTCCCAAGTATGTTGGGTCCCAAGCAAGGGCTTTGGGATGGAGATGCAATATGGCAGTTGTGCCAACATATCTCATTAGCCACCTGGTCGAAGGGACTTTGTGGATCTGAGGCTCTTTCCCCGGTTGCCTCCATCATCTCCAAATCCCACCAACATCAGCCGCCTCAGAGCGTAACTGGTCCTTGTTTGGGAACACACACACCAAAGCACGCAACATGCTGACCGATACAAGGGTTGACAATTTGGTGGCCATCCGGGAAAATGTTTGGCTTTTTGAACCTGACAACAACCCATCCTCAACAAGGTTGGAAAGTGACAGTGAAGATGAGGCCTCAGAGTCTGATGTTCAAGAGGTGGACATTGAGGAGGTCCAGGGAGAAGACATGGAAGCCTGAGAGGAAGACAACCAAAGCTTTAGTTTCTAGACTATCATTTTACAGATGTATGTTGAAAACATTTTTGGGAGATTGGGGATCATTCAATATTCCCTTTTTGTTGTTCAGTAAAATCATCCCATGTGAAGAGTCAACTCATTTAATTAAAGTTCAATTCGTAACAGATACATTTGGGAGACTGAATGAACTGAACACAAGGATGCTGGGTGGGTAAATAAAGAAAAATATTCTACAGATGACTGAATGAATCAGTGAATTCAGAGGAAAGACTTCTTATTTGAGAGAGTCTTTCAAAAACCAACCATGCACCCTTCCCTCGGCGGTGCATTTTTCTAAACAGAAAACAGCATCAGTAAGTGTCTCACATGAGTGATGACTGCTCCCCTTCACCGATTTGAAGTGCACTTTCGGACCTACTTCCCAATCCATTTGACTGTGATCCTGGATCAGTTGACATGCCGGTAAGTGAAATTGAACAGGTGATCGAGGTGTCATGTGACCGAAAGCATTCAGGGGTCACCATGGAGGAGTATTGGTTCCTGACTCAAGGGGAATACCCTTCCGTCTTCCTCTGTGCGTTCAAAACAAATGGGAACTCGGAAATCTCAGACTTATGACTTCAGTGCGTTTAAGACAACTGGGAACTCTGAAAAGAACGATCTCTGACTGGGAAAAATAGTTTTGAACGGTCATCCAACTCGGAATTCCAACTCTGGAACTCAAGCCTCTTTCTAGAGCTCCGACTTTCCGACCTGAAGATTACTGACGTCATTATTTGACCGGGTACTTTTCCGAGTTCTCAGTTGTCTTGAACGCACCATAAAGCTCATGCCACCCTTCGCCAGCTCATATCTGTGTGAAGCTGGATTCCGTGCTCTCGTCTGCATTAAAACCAAATAGAGATCGAGGTTGGATGTGACAGCAGAGATGAGGTGCGCACTGTCGACCACGCCCCTGACTTTGAGAAGCTCCGACACTACATGCATCTAGCACACCCATCTCATTAGTGTTGTTGAGAAAAGATCAATTGTCAGACAAATTTGCAATTGACTGTCATAGCCCGAAATAAAAAAGTTACATTGGCTGTTAATTACATTTGTTTTACATGGTTGGGGCAATGAGAATTTTCAGATATCAAAATGGGGTCGTGGGCCAAAGAGTTTTGGGAACCCCTGGTCTAGCATGAACAACAAAGAACAGTACACCAGAATGGACCATTAACCAACATATATTTTTCTTGCATTTATTTAAGGATCTATCTGTACTATTTAGTAGAGTGATACACTATAGGACAAGTCTCCTCACCGCCACCTGGATCCTCACTGGAGGTTGGGGTTCTGTTGGTGACACAGTAACTCTCTGATGGAGAAACAGTCTTCGTGGAGACAGAGGTCACTGCACTGGACTTATCCACTGGCACTGATGTGATGTCACTGATGATGGTGGTTGTCACTGTAACCGTAGTAATGACCTCTTGGGTCTCTGTGACCGAATCTAGGGTTAGATGGAAAAGGTCAGAGTAACAGTTTTAACTGACCTGTCCAACTATACCTCATAGAAGCAAGGCAGCAATTGATGAAAATTGGGAGGGACATACGCAGTGTTTGAGATAAAAGTGAACTGAGAGTGATTGGTCTTGGGCTAACTCTCTCTGTGGGCACTGAGAGGTGCGTTGTAGGAAATTGAGTTGTCTTGTGGGTTGTTGAAGCTGTTGGGGGAGAGAGGATGAAAGAGGTCTGTCACAGGAAATCAATACAACCAGGACAGGGACTTAAAGTGCCTTCAGAGAGTATTCACACCCCTCGAATTCTTCCACATTTTGTTGTGTTACAGCCTGAATTTAACATTTGATTGAATTGAGCTTTTGTGTCAATGATCTACACACCATACCCAATAATATCAAAGTGGAATTATGTTTTTAGAAATGTTTACAAGTTAATTTAAAACGAAAAGCTAAAATGTCTTGAACGTTGCTTAACAAGTCACGTAAGTTGCATGGACTCACCCTGTGTGCAATAGTGTTTAAAAGTTCTAATGCAGCTGTTTAGCTTAATATCAAATCATTTCTGGGTAACAATTAAGTAACTTACTGGGAATTGGTTAAAAAGAAACCAAAATAACAACAATTTTGCTAGGACTGTCTTGGAGTGGTCTGAGTCAGGAGGAGGAAACAGAAAATTAGCTGTTATTAGCAGAGGTTTAGAACTGTCTTTCTAATTGGTCTATTAACTAATTTACCGCATGGTGATGTCACCAGACAGGCCAAAACGCCATCCCTCCAAAACAGGCTGAAATTTCAGACAGGATTTTCAAACCGCTCCTACACTAAAAGGGTATTATCATAATTTTCACAGTATTAGTGTGGAAATATAGAGTACCAGTCAAAAGTTTGGACACACCTACTCATTCAAGGGTTTTTCTTTATTTTTTACTATTTTCTACGTTGTAGAAAAATAGTGAAGACAAACTTTTAAATAATAAATATGGAATCATGTAGTAACCAAAAAAGTGTTAAACAAATCAAAATATGTTTTATATTTGAGATTCTTCAAAATTGTCACCTTTTGCCTTGATGACAGCTTTGCACACTCTTGGCATTTTCTCAACCAGCTTCAGGAGGTGTGCCTTGTTAAAAGTTAATTTGTGGAATTTCTTTCCTCCTTAATGCATTTGAGACAATCAGTTGTGTTGTGAGAAGGTAGGGCTGGTATACAAAAGAGAGCCCTAGTTGGTAAAAGACCAAGTCCATATTATGGCAAGAACAGCTCAAATAAGCAAAGAGAAATGACAGTCCACTGTTACTTTAAGACATGAAGGTCAGTCAACGCGGAAAATGTCAAGAACTTTGAAAGTTTCTTCAAGTGCAGTTGCAAAAACCATCAAGTGCTATGATGAAACTGGCTCTCATGAAGACTGCCACAGGAAAGGAAGACCCAGAGTTATGTCTGTTGCAAGTCCAATAGAGCTCAAATAAATGCTTCAGAGTTCAAGTAACGGACACATCTCAACATCAACTGTTCAGAGGAGACTGCGTGAATCAGGCCTTCATGGTCGAATTGCTGCAAAGAAACCATTACTAAAGGACACCAATAATAATTAGAGACTTGCTTGGGCCAAGAAACACGAGCAATGGGCATTAGACCGGTGGAAATCTGTCCTTCGGCCTGATGAGTCCAAATTTGAGATTTTTGGTTCCAACTGCCGTGTCTTTGTGAGACGCAGAGTAGGTGAACGGATGATCTCTGCATGTGTTTGTTCACCCCGTGAAGCATGGAGGAGGTGTGGGTGTGCTTTGCTTGTGACACTGTCAGTGATTTATTTAGAAATCAAGGCACACTTAACCAGCATGGCTACCACAGCATTCTGCAGTGATACACCATCCCATCTGGTTTGCACTTAGTGGGACTATCACATGTTTTTCAACAGGACAATGACCCAAAATACACCCCCGGCTGTGTAAGGGCTATTTGACCAAGAAGGAGAATGGTGTAGTGCTGATTCAGATGACCTGGCACCCACAATCACCTGACCTCAACCCAATTGCAATGGTTTGGGATGAGTTGGACCGCAGTGTGAAGGAAAAGCAGCCAGCAAGTGCTCAGCATATGTGGGAACTCCTGCAAGGCTACATTCCAGGTGAAGCTGGTTGAGAGAATGCAAAGAGTGTGCAAAGCTGTCATCAAAGTAAAGGGTGGCTACTTTGAAGAATATAAAATCTAAAACCCTTCTTTGGTTACTACATGATTCCATATGTGTTATTTCATAGTTTGATGTCTTCACTATTATTCTACAATGAAGTAAAAAATAAAGAAAAACCCTTGAATGACTGTTGACAATTAAATCCATTGTAATTCCACTTTGTAACAGAACAAAATGTGGAAAAAGTCGAAGGGTGCGAATACTTTCTGAAGGCACCGTAGGCCTCAACCCAAGTCAAACAAACACCTGCACACAGTGTGGGGTTGGACACAGAGAGAATCACATTGTGTTCTCAGACGGTTGACAAACACAGTCTGATCAATGTCAGTGGACCCTTTCCCTTAGGTCAGCGTTTCCCAAACCAAGGGGGTGCACATTTTGGTTTTTCCCTAACACTACACAGCTGATTCAAATAATCAACTAATCCTCACGTGTTGAATCAGCTGTGTAAAGTTAGGGCAAAAAACAAAACGTGCAACCCTTGGGCTCCTGAGGACCAAATTTGGGAAACGCTGCCTTAGGTCCATTGGCAATGTACAGAATGTTCCATACAATGTATCTCTCCATATACTGTATCACACAGATCATGTACCCAAATGGTTAGGAGAAAGTGAAAGTAGTGGTGCTGAATCACAAGAAGTGGAAAGGAGAGAGGATATGTTGACGGCAGTCAGTTATTTTTAGTCTGGTATTACAAGAAATATACACCCACTCCCCTATGGTACTTTCCATTTGCTTTCCATAGTACTTTCAAACTTGTACTTCTTTATTTTTTTAACTGCCTTATGTTCAAACCATACAGTAACATTATGGAAATGTTGTGCAGCTGACCGATTGGCTCATTTCCCAGATATCAGAGATAATTATTCTCTCTCTCTCTACTGACAATTTACCCCAGTGTTTTACCCAAAAGGCTCAGACTTTTCTTTTTCCCCTGTATGGGGAAGTGTCTCACTGGGCCATGGCTCCGGTGGACGTGCTCTGACTTGGAGCCAAGGTAAGGCTATGGGTACTTTTCAGCTGTCATTTACGTAAGTGGCTAACTGTGAACTTTAACACCTTCTCACAAAAGCAACGATCTTGAATGATGCCGAGTTTGTCTATTATGCTCGCCACAAGTCATTAGTGACGAACTCCTGATGAAAACACAATAATAGCACTAGAGCATTAACATAAAACACTGGTGAGACCCAGGTGTGGGAGTAAGTCTAGATGGAAAAGTGCCCACATCACCAACGAACTATCATGGTCCAAACATACCAAGACAGTCATGAAGAGGCCACGACAAAACCTTTTGCCCCACAGGAGACTGAAAAGATTTGGCATGGGCCCCCAGATCCTCAAAAGGTTCTACAGCTGCACCATCGAGAGCATCCTGACCGGTTGCATCACTGGGGCCAAGCTTCCTGCCATCCAGGACCAATATAATAGGTGGTGTCAGAGGAAAGTCCATAAAATTGACAGAGACTCCAGTCACCCAAGTTATAGACTGTTTTCTCTGCTACCGCACGGCAAGCGGTACCGGGGTGCCAAGTCTAGGACCAAAAGTCTCCTCAACAGCTTCTACCCCCAAGCCATTAGACTGCTGAACAATTCATAAAAATCGCCACCGGACAATTTACATTGACCCCCCCTGTACACTGCTGCTACTCGCTGTTTGTTTGTTGCCTATGCATAGACAATTTGCCCCCACCTACATGTACAGATTATTCTTATTGTGTTACTTTTAATTATTACTTCTTTTTTTTGCCTACTTGGTAAATAATTTATTCTTCTTGAACTGTTTGTTAAGGGCTTGTAAAGTAAGCATTTCACGGTAAAGTCTACACTTGTTGTATTCGGCGCATGTGGCAAATGAAGTTTGATTTGCTGGCTGCTGGCTTTAATCTCATTCATCTCCCCTGACATGAAACCCCCTACAACCATTTCCTGCCATCAGGCTTTGGCATTTATTAACAACATTTCTAAATCTCTCTTTCTCTCTCTGGCAGAGACAGGCAGGCAGGCAGGCAGGCATGCAGACAGGCAATACTCACGTTCTATCGTAGTTGGAATGGATGGGTCAGCTGGAATAAGCATGTGAGAATCAGCCAGACAATACACACGTTTGTTCCAAATATCTAGTCTCATACCTGCTCTTTATATGTAAATGATATGCATTACAGATATAGTCTATAGTTGGAATACCTGATCTTATAGGTGTGGCTTGTCTGTCTCAATGTGTCATAGAAGCGTCTACTTACGTATGCATATCAGTGTTGGGAGTGTCCACTGAAGAACCTGACCAATCCGTTTGCACTTGGTGAGATTGGAGGTTCCCGCCTTCCTCACATAGCCATCCACACACTGGTAGCGCAGAGATTCGTTTTCTTGATAACTATCCCTCGTGTTCAGGGGCTTGGTGAGCTTCCAATGAGACAGGGGTGGGCACACGTCTGAGGGGTGATGAGAAGGTGACTAGTAAATAAGGTGTGTTCCCATAATACTGGGGTGGAACCAAAGCCTCAGTGGTGCAGTCACGATTTGAACACGTTGGGGGACCAATTTTGTCTTGGGGGGGAATGCATGGAGACTTATCTCCCTCACCAGCTTTAAACATCTGCTATCTGAGCAGCTAACCGATCGCTGCAGCTGGGGAGGGAAGGGCACCTAAGTAGTGCCACAATGTTAACCACAATGTGTCTCAATCCACCAGAGCGGAGGGACCTAATGGGAGGGATATGTAATCAGAAAATTAGCTGTTATTGGTCAACTAACATACCATCTGGTAATGTCACCAGGAAGCCTAAACTCCATCCATGTAACATTTTCTGATTAGAAGGTCCTGTGAAGATTTTGTGGATTGTATTTTCAACTAGCAACTATTATCATTTCACATTATCACATAAACAAAATCACTTTTACAGTGTTAGTTTCTTCAGTTGTAGCATAATATAATACCTCATTTAAAAAAATACTAATTTTGACTGCAGTAGGCCTTTAACAATGTTTGCCATTACTCATGGGCTGCCGTCCAAACACTAAAAAGACACACCCTCGTCCACTTACTGTACCCTTGCCTTATGCCCTTCCACTTACTGTATCCTCACCTTATGCCCTTGGGGGAATCCCCGTTGCCATCTTGGAGGGCGGGTCCAAATAATTAGCCAAGCAAGGGAAGTTTGCAACGTAAGCCCCTCAGCCCTCGTTTTTAGTCGGCTTTGCGAGTGTACAATTATGTTCACTCCAGGGCCTGAAACCCCCCATAATTCAATTCGCGACCATTGTACATCCGCTAAGAAAAGTCTGTGAAAACTTAAAAACAACATCAATGGAGAAATCAACATACAAGTGTAAGTAAAAACGAATGCAAATAAGTTAGAAAGTGTGCTACTAATGCACATGACTGCACAAACACGTCTCGTAAAAGTAAATATGTTTTTGTTTGGTTATCTTTTGAGAAATACATTTTTTTCCCTCTTCAGAAGCTAGGCAGGCTAACGTTAGTTAGCAAATTAATTTGCTAGCTATCATACAGTAGGCATATATTAATAATTATTTAATACAAGTAGACATGCACTCAATTGACTGTTGTGCATATAAAGTACCTGGTGGATGAAAACACAATCATCGCGGGATGAACGAGTGACAAATTTCCAGCCAATTAAAAATCATTCCTACCTCCCTCGCCCCTTGCCCTGTCAGTGTATACTCGTCAAATTTCATGATCCGTCATCAGAAGTGTCCACTTAATTTGAGGGCTGAGGGGATAGGGTGTGTCTTTTAAGTGTTTGGACCTCAGCCCAGGTCTCTCTGGAAGGTTCGTAGAAAACATAGTAGGAGAGGAAAGATACGCTTCAGTAGTGTTTTAATGACAATATAAGCAAGACAATGGGTGTGAATATGTTTAACTATTACATTTCAGAGAGCCTTTAAAATAGCCTTCATTTGGTTGGCCCACAGATGTGGCAGGTTCCTGTCATGTCAAATAGTGTCCACTGCCAAATTGTGTTCAACCCCTGCATCCCAATGGGCTAACACAGGGTCACACATGGTGTTTTTTGGTAGTCTTAAAAATCTTCATGGTATCAAAAGTATACACCTCACACACATATGGTTATTGACGCAAATTGAAGAAGACACCTGTACCGTGTCAGATATTGAGTTGAAATGGAGTCTGAGTTTACATCCCAATATTACACTTTAACTTTCTGTCCAAAAGGGATGCAGAAAAATGAATCCATGCTTTTGTTACTTCTAGGTTATACTACTGCAATGCTCTACTTTCCGGCTACCTGGATAAAGCACTAAATAAACTTCAGTTAGTGCTAAATACGGCTGCTAGAATCCTGACTAGAACCAACACATTTGATCATATTACTCCAGTGCTAGCCTCCCTACACTGGCTTCCTGTTAAGGCAAGGGCTGATTTCAAGGTTTTACTGCTATTTTTCAATCAATAATTGTGCTAGGACTGTCTGGGAGTGGTCTGAGTGGGGAGGGAAGGGCACCTAAGTAGTGCCACAATGTTAACCACAATGTGGCTCAATCCACCAGAGCGGAGGGACCTAATGGGAGGGATATGTAATCAGAAAATTTGCTGTTATTGGTCAACTAACATACCATCTGGTAATGTCACCAGGCAAGCCTAAACTCCATCCTTGTAACATTTGCTGATTGGAAGGTCCTGTGAAGATTTTGTGGATTGTATTTTCAACTAGCAACTATTATCATTTCACATTATCACATAAACAAAATCACTTTTACAGTGTTAGTTTCTTCAGTTGTAGCATAATATAATACATAATAAAAAAAATACTAATTTTGACTGCAGTAGGCCTTTAACAATGTTTGCCATTACTCATGGGCTGCCGTCCAAACACTAAAAAGACACACCCTCGTCCACTTACTGTACCCTTGCCTTATGCCCTTCCACTTACTGTATCCTCACCTTATGCCCTTGGGGGAATCCCCGTTGCCATCTTGGAGGGCGGGTCCAAATAATTAGCCAAGCAAGGGAAGTTTGCAACGTAAGCCCCTCAGCCCTCGTTTTTAGTCGGCTTTGCGAGTGTACAATTATGTTCACTCCAGGGCCTGAAACCCCCCATAATTCAATTCGCGACCATTGTACATCTGCTAAGAAAAGTCTGTGAAAACTTAAAAACAACATCAATGGAGAAATCAACATACAAGTGTAAGTAAAAACGAATGCAAATAAGTTAGAAAGTGTGCTACTAATGCACATGACTGCACAAACACGTCTCGTAAAAGTAAATATGTTTTTGTTTGGTTATCTTTTGAGAAATACATTTTTTTCCCTCTTCAGAAGCTAGGCAGGCTAACGTTAGTTAGCAAATTAATTTGCTAGCTATCATACAGTAGGCATATATTAATAATTATTTAATACAAGTAGACATGCACTCAATTGACTGTTGTGCATATAAAGTACCTGGTGGCTGAAAACACAATCATCGCGGGATGAACGAGTGACAAATGTCCAGCCAATTTTAAAATCATTCCTACCTCCCTTGCCCTGTCAGTGTATACTCGTCAAACTTCATGATTCGTCATCAGAAGTGTCCACTTAATTTGAGGGCTGAGGGGATAGGGTGTGTCTTTTAAGTGTTTGGACCTCAGGCCAGGTCTCTCTGGAAGGTTAGTAGAAAACAGGGTCACACATGGTGTTTTTTGGTAGTCTTAATCTTCATGGTATCAAAAGTATACACCTCACACACATATGGTTATTGACACAAATTGAAGAAGACATCTGTACCATGTCAGATATTGAGTTGAAATGGAGTCTGAGTTTACATCCCAATATTACACTTTAACTTTCTGTCCAAAAAGTATGCAGAAAAATGAATCCATGCTTTTGTTACTTCTAGGTTAGACTACTGCAATGCTCTACTTTCCGGCTACCTGGATAAAGCACTAAATAAACTTCAGTTAGTGCTAAATACGGCTGCTAGAATCCTGACTAGAACCAACAAATTTGATCATATTACTCCAGTGCTAGCCTCCCTACACTGGCTTCCTGTTAAGGCAAGGGCTGATTTCAAGGTTTTACTGCTAACCTACAAAGCATTACATGGGCTTCCTCCTACCTATCTTTATGATTTGGTCCTGCCGTACATACCTACACGTACGCTACGGTCACAAGACGCAGGCCCCCTAATTGTCCCTAGAATTTCTAAGCAAACAGCTGGAGGCAGGCCTTTCTCCTATAGAGCTCCATTTTTATGGAATGGTCTGCCTACCCATGTGAGAGACGCAGACTCGGTCTCAACCTTTAAGTCTTTACTGAAGACTCACCTCTTCAGTGGGTCATATGATTGAGTGTAGTCTGGCCCAGGAGTGTGAAGGCTCTGGAGCAACGAACCGCCCTTGCTGTCTCTGCCTGGCCGGTTCCCCTCTCTCCACTGGGAATCTCTGCCCATAACCCTATTACAGGGGCTGAGTCACTGCCTTACTGGTGCTCTTTCATGCCGTCCCTAGGAGGGGTGCGTCACTTGAGTGGGTTGAGTCACTGACGTGATCTTCCTGTCTGGGTTGCCCCCCTCGGCCTTGTCTCAGGATGGTAAGTTGGTGGTTGAAGATATCCCTCTAGTGGTGTGGGGGCTGTGCTTTGGCAAAGTGGGTGGGGTTATATCCTTCCTGTTTGGCCCTGTCCGGGGGTATCATCGGATGGGGCCACAGTGTCTCCTGACCGCTCCTGTCTCAGCCTCCAGTATTTATGCTGCAGTAGTTTATGTGTCGGGGGGCTATGGTCAGTTTGTTATATCTGGAGTACTTCTCCTGTCTTATCCGGTGTCCCGTGTGAATTTAAGTATGCTCTCTCTAATTCTCTCTTTCTCTCGGAGGACCTGAGCCCTAGGACCATGCCTCAGGACTACCTGGCATGATGACTCCTTGCTGTCCCCAGTCCACCTGGAAGTGCTGCTGCTCCAGTTGCAACTGTTCTGCTGCGGCTATGGAATCCTGACCTGTTCACCGGATGTGCTACCTGTCCCAGACCTGCTGTTTTCAACTCTCTAGAGACAGCAGGAGTGGTAGAGATACTCTTAATGATCGGCTATGAAAAGCCAACTGATATTTACTCCTGAGGTGCTGACTTGCTGCACCCTCGACAACTACTGTGATTATTATTATTTGACCATGCTGGTCATTTATGAACATTTGAACATCTTGGCCATGTTCTGTTATAATCTCCACCCGGCACAGTCAGAAGAGGACTAGACACCCCTCATAGCCTGGTTCCTCTTTAGGTTTCTTCCTAGGTTTCGACCTTTCTATGGAGTTTTCCTAGCCACCGTGCTTCTACACCTGCATTGCTTGCTGTTTGGGGTTTTAGGCTGGGTTTCTGTACAGCACTTTGAGATATCAGCTGAGGTACGAAAGGCTATATAAATACATTTGATTTGATTTGAATATACAACACAGAAGCTCAAAACATATAAACCCCTAGTTTGTTTTTGAGGTGTCCATGAAGACCACTACTCAAAGATGTTCTGTTGGTCAATATTTCCCTTCAGTGAATCCCTATCATCTTGTCAACAAGCATATATCTTATACCAATCTGTCTGTATAGGCTTTTATTCATAACAAGTCCAGGCATCGAATCTTCTGTTTCTGTAGCATGAAGCCTCTTGATGTACAAGTATACCCCCTAATCTGTCACAGGGCCTTACCCCGAATCCACTCCTTAATGCTGTGTACCAAGCAGAGAGGAAATAGGTCCCATTTATAGTCTTCGGTAGAACTCCCAATCTCAGGCGGACACTTTAACCACAAGGCCGCTGAGGTGGTTCCAGGTGTATTTACATTTAAAAAATCTCTCCAAAATGTATTTAAAAATAAATAAATCTTTGTATCAATTTCTAAAACGTATATTTAAAAAAAAGTATTGCCAAAATGACATTCTTTGATTATAGACAATAACGTTTTCATGTTTTTATGAGTGTTTGAGTTTGGTCTCTGTCTGCTTAGACTGCTTTCAGGGTAAGGAAACATGGTTTCTTTCAGCATTTCCCAAACAGGGACTAGTGATTAGGCCTTCTTCCTCTGGGGACCATTTGGGAAAGAAATAATTGACCATCACTTTTTTAATAAAAACATACATTTTTCTTTACATCTACAACCCTA
Organism: Oncorhynchus nerka; assembly: GCF_034236695.1. Taxonomy (NCBI): domain Eukaryota; kingdom Metazoa; phylum Chordata; class Actinopteri; order Salmoniformes; family Salmonidae; genus Oncorhynchus; species Oncorhynchus nerka. The sequence continues at coordinate 29,530,877 of NC_088403.1, read as the reverse complement.
ACACATAGGCTATGGTTGGTTTAAGATAGTAATAACATGGACAATCAAGCTTTTTGATTCTCTATTTTAGGTCACCTGGTAGTGTCTGAAACAAATGTGTAAAAAGGATTTGATGAAACTGCAATAAATAACACACAAATACACTGAGTGTACAAAACATTATTGAGTTGCACCCCCTTTCGCCCTCAGAACAGTCTCAATTTGTTGGGGCATGGAATCTACAAGGTGTTGAAAGCGTTCCACAGGGAAGCTGGCCCATGCTGAATGCTTCCCACAGTTGTGTCAAGTCGGGTGGATGTCCTTTGGGTGGAGGACCATTCTTGATACACAAGGGAAACTGTTGAGCGTGAAAAATCCAGCACCTGGCACCTACTACCATACCCCGTTCAAAGGCACTTAAATATTTTGTCTTGACCATTCATCCTCTGAATGGCACAAAATACACAATCCATGTCTCAATTGACTCAAGGCTTAAAAATCATACTTTAACCCGTCTCCTCCCCTTCACCTACACTGATGGAAGTGGATATCAATAAGGGATCATAGCTTTCACCTGGTCAGTCTATGTCATGGTTCCATGTAGAACCCTTTCGCTAGAGGGAACCAAAAGGTGTTCTACCTGGAACCAAGAAGGGTTCTATAAATGGTTATCCTATGGGAACTGCCAAAGAACCCTTTTAGGTTCTAGATAACATCTTTTGAGAGTGTTGTTCAATCTATGCAGATGGCAGCCACCAACCACAAGCACACACACACACACACACACGTTTTTTATTTAAAGAAGAAAAAAATTATCTCCGATTTATTTTAAACTAGCATTTGGTTAAATGTTATTTCTAACGGTAAATGTGTGCTTATAGTATTGGTTTATTTGGTAAGTGTGGTATAAACGCAACAGAATAAAAGTTAGTGTTATTTTGTAGCCGTAGCTAGTTGACTAGCTAGCAGCAAGCAAGAGATATGAACGTTGCCACTGAGCACGGCAAACGAACATAAAGAACGAACTAATCGAACGAACGACTGGATCGCTTATTTAGCTAGATAAATAGTTTTGCTGCTAGAAACCTACTTATATGAGGATAAATATCGAACTAGCAACCAAAATATGAAAAAGTATACATTCGTTTATTTTTTTAAAATTATACGTAAAAAAATATATATATATTATACCTGTACATGTGTGATTTCTTTGGCAACTGTACTATAAGCGGGATAAACAACGCCGTTCTGTAAAATACATTGGGAAAATAATTCGCAAAGGGACGACGTTTATCCCTTACTATACATAATTGTAACAGAAAAAATGTACTGACCTGGACTGGCAGTATTGAGTCGACACGCTTTGACGATAAGAAGGAGGGAAATGAGACGCAGCCGCATGACCCTGGAGCCTGCTATTCCAATGTTTAAATAAAGGACTCACTTTCAAGTCTCTTTGATGATGAACTAAGTCACAGGAAAATAATATGCCACTCCGAACGTTTGATATGGTCTGTGTTAACGCCGCAAACCTTTCATCCACATTACATGTGTAGCTCCCACTTTGACACTTTCACTTTCATTCTCAATCATTGACGGCTACTATTACAACCTGGACTCAGGGGTAGACGTAACATAGTAAATGTAAATCTTCAATATTAAAATGCGTATGATATGTTACGTTTCCTATGGTATGTATTGATTTGTGGATTTCCATCCATTTTGTATAGCTAGGTCGCTAACGTTATCAGTTAAATAAAGGTTAAATACAAATTATAATAAATTAAAAACCTAGAGGTTAGGAGTTGGGGTTAGCTAACATGCTAAGTAATGCCGAAGTAGCTAAAAAGTATTGAGTAGTTGCAAAGCTGATAATTAGATAAAATGCCAAAGTTGTCCATGATGGGATTTGAACACCTAGCCTTTGAATGCTAGACATGGCTTGTGTTGGTTTGAATTCCAATATACAATCATTAATTCCAATTGTAAGACTATGTTATAGATTGTTATAACTAACCAAAGATAGACCACAGAAACATCGAAGGGACAGCAGTGGAGAAGGTGGAACGTTTTAAATTCAAGCCCCTAACCAGGAATGCAATTTTTAAAAATACAAATAAGAAATAAAAGGAACAAGTAATTAAAGACGAAAGAAGCACCAGCCCCTAAAGTAGGTGCATTTACTACAGGTAAGCTCCATCAGTCCTCACTGTAGTTCTACCAATCTGTTTTACGGCCTCTGCATACGATACATTATGACTCATCCGATATCTCTGAGCCTCTCTAGCCTCTCTCTGTACCTGGCATCCACAAAATGCTGCACTGTGTTCTCCCCCACAATTACAGCACTTAACCTTCACATCGCTTCCACATTCATGGGCTGGCAGGGTCGCCTAGTGGTTAGAGCGTTGGACTAGTAACCAGAAGGTTGCCCCCGAGCTGACAAGGTACAAATATGTCGTTCTGCCCCTGAACAGGCAGTTAACCCACTGTTCCTAGGCTGCCATTGAAAATAAGAATTTGTTCTTAACTGACTTGCCTAGTTAAATAAAGGTTAATAATATATTCCCATTAAACGTTTCCATTTTGAGAAACTTCTTTTGATATTTAGTCTGTATATAGTCTCACTATTGTTATTTTACTGCTGCTCTTTAATTACTTGTAAATAGGTCTTTTGGCATGGTTTCGAGGCCTGTTCAGAAATCTCATGCTCATTAATGTGCAAGGTGTGTTAAACAATAGGGTCCCGTCCTCCCAGACCTGCATGATGTAGGATCAGATAGGGCAAAGTAGTGGAATAGTGGTGAGTGTAGGGATAGTTGGTATGGTCATTTTTCTTGCCATTTCCCTATCCTTTCCCATTTTGTGTTACAAAGTGTAATTAATTCACACTTCAGAACAGTAGGCAGAAACACGGGGCTAGAAAAGAGAAATAGATTAGTAGGAGGATGTAACCGGCCTCACACTCCAGTGTAGTAGGTGGCAGTGTATGCACCTTGCAGCTGGTTGCGGTCCGCTAATACAATTTTAAAGAAGAAGAAATTGACCATTTTTTATGACGTTTGTTGTATCGATTTGGAAGTTCATGTAGCTATATGTGCTGATAAAAAGGCACCTATTCACGCATTACAACGATTTATTTGGCTGCTAGTTATATTTTATAAGGTGAGTATTTGAGTCTTATTTGGAAAGGGGGAAATATTGTTAGTGTGCCTCTGCGACAAAAGACCTATACAGTAGTTGTTAATCGTTAGTAACGCGTTAGCTAGCGCTGGCTACGTCCTTACAAATGCAATGTATTTCGTTTTTAAACCTACTGGACTGTCTTTGGTAATGGTCTGCTCAGTGTATTGTGTGATGTGCGGTCGTGTAGTTGCAATCCAAACGACAGCTCTAACTATCTATGTCAGTTATCTATTTTATTTGACACTGCTTTTATTTACAGGTCTATTTATCCTGCCAATGCCAGGACTATTTTGAAGGGAAACACTCTTTTCACGCCACTTCGATACAAAGTTATTTTCCTAGCCGGTTAGGAGAGCCTTTTCGCTAACCCTTTTCCTAACATTAAGCTCAGTGTCTGAACCGGCTACGTTAATTCTCCTGACATACGAAGTAAAGTATTATAATTTACTGCGTACGTTCCCCTAACCTGCAACGAAAAAGTTACTTCGGTATCGAAATGGGGTGACCATAGTGTTTCCCGTGTCTTTAAACTCTGAGAACCATGTCGCTTTACGACGACATGGGCGTCGGGAGTGCGACCAGTGACACCAAGACCGAGGGCTGGTCCAAGAATTTTAAGCTACTGCAGTCACAGCTGAAAGTAAAGAAGGCAGCTCTGACTCAGGCTAAGGTGGGTTCCAATGGCACTGCAGGTTGATGAAAGCTGGATTCAGGAAGACTCAAAGCTATGTTTACCAAAGCATCCCTAGCCATATCTATGAACTTTGTCTCCACATCCAGAGGTATGGATGATGTGTTGTGTGTGTTCCCCATAGAGTCAGCGGATGAAGCAGGGTACTGTCCTGGCTCCAGTCATCGACTTAAAGAGAGGAGGTTCCGCTGATGACAGACAGATAATAGACACACCCCCACACATTGCAGCAGGACTCAAGGTGAGGGCTGTGTGTGTTTCTGTGACACAAGTATTTGTCAGGGTGTCCCATGTGAAATGTGTGTGACTTATGTGATGTGTGTGTGTGTCAGGATACAGCACCCAGCGGGTTCTCCTCGGGGGACGCGCTAATCCCCCTGGCTGATGAGTATGACCCCATGTTCCCCAACGACTACGAGAAGGTGGTGAAGAGACACCGCGAGGAGAGGCAGAGGCAGAGAGAGCAGGAACGACTGAAGGAGATAGAGGAAAGAGAGAAGTACGACCTCTTACCGAACAGCATCAAAGCTACACTTCTAGAACATTCAACAGGATTCTGTTGTTATTGTTGACAGTTAGAATGTTATATCCCTCAGGAAACTAAGGATGATGTATTGTTTATAGAAGTTTTCACACTGTAGGAATATGGACCTGACGATGACCACATAATTTCAGTCCATGTTCTTCCTTCGTTCTGACCTCATGTGTGCTTCCTGTCCAGAAAGAGGAAGGACCGACACGAGGGCATCAGCGCTCCGAGCGGATTCTCCCGCTTCCCCGCGGCAGAGGGAGAGTCAGATGAGGAGGAGGAGGACTATGAGAAGGAGAAGAGAAAAAGGAGTGAGTAGACTACTTCTGGTCTCCAAATCAAATGTATTTAAATAGCTCTTCGTACATCAGCTGATGTATCAAAGTGCTGTACAGAAATCCAGCATAAAACCCCAAACAGCAAGCAATGCAGGTGCAGAAGCACGGTGGCTAGGAAAAACTCACTAGAAATGCCAAAACCTAGGAAGAAACCTAGAGCGGAACCAGGCTATGAGGGGTGGCCAGTCCTCTTCTGGCTGTGCCGGGTGGAGATTATAACAGAACATGGCCAAGATGTTCAAATGTTCATAAATGACCAGCATGTTCAAATAATAATAATAATCACAGTAGTTGTCGAGGGTGCAACAAGTCAGCACCTCAGGAGTAAATGTCAGTTGGCTTTTCATAGTCGATCATTGAGAGTATCTCTACCGCTCCTGCTGTCTCTAGAGAGTTGAAAACAGCAGGTCTGGGACAGGTAGCACATCCGGTGAACAGGTCAGGATTCCATAGCCGCAGCAGAACAGTTGCAACTGGAGCAGCAGCACTTCCAGGTGGACTGGGGACGGCATAGAAGAGCACCAGTATGCCAGTGACTCAGCCCCTGTAATAGGGTTAGTGGCAGAGAATACCAGTGAAGAGAGTGGAACCGGCCAGGCAGAGACAGCAAGGGCGGTTTGTTGCTCCAGAGCCTTTCCGTTCACCTTAACACTCCTGGACCAGACTACACTCAATCATATGACCTACTGAAGAGATGAGTCTTCAGTATAGACTTAAAGGTTGAGACCGAGTCTGCGTCTCTCACATGGGTAGGCAGAGCATTCCATAAAAATTGAGCTCTATAGGAGAAAGCCCTGCCTTCAGCTGTTTGCTTAGAAATTCTAGGGACAATTACGGGGCCTGCGTCTTATGACCGTAGCGTACGTGTAGGTATGTACGGCAGGACCAAATCAGAAAGATAGGTAGGAGCAAGCCCATGTAATGCTTTGTAGGTTAGCAGTAAAACCTTGAAATCAGCCCTTGCCTTAACAGGAAGCCTGTGTAGGGAGGCTAGCACTGGAGTAATATTTTAGTTCTAGTCAGGATTCTAAGCAGCTGTATTTAGCACTAACTGAAGTTTATTTAGAAGTACCTAAGTAACAAAAGCATGGATTCATTTTTCTGCATCATTTTTGGACAGAAAGTTTCTCATTTTTGCAATGTTACGTAGATGGGGAAAAATCTGTCCTTGAAACAGTCTTGATATGTTTGTCAAAAGAGAGATCGGGGTCCAGAGTAACGCCAAGGTCCTTCACAGTTAATTATCAGATTCAACTGAAGGTCTCTTTGTTTCTTGGGACCTAGAACAAGCATCTCTGTTTTGTCCGGGTTTAAAAGTAGAAAGTTTGCAGCCATCCACTTCCTTATGTCTGAAACACAGGCCTCTAGCAAGGGCAATTTGGAGGCTTCACTATGTTTCATTGAAATGTACAGCTGTGTGTCATCCGCATAGCAGTGAAAGTTAACCTTATGTTTTGGAATGACTTCCCCAAGAGGTATATATAAGGGCAATTTGGAGGCTATATATATATATATATATATATATACTGAAATCAAAAGTGGTCCTAAAACGGAACCTTGAGGAACACTGAAATTTACAGTTGATTTGTCAGACAACAAACCATTCACAGAGACAAATTGATATCTTTCCGACAGATAAGATCTGAACCAGACCAGAACTCGTCCGTGTAGACCAATTTGGATTTCCAATCTCCAAAAGAATGTGATGATCGATGGTATCAAAAGCAGCACTAAGGTCTAGGAGCACGAGGACAGATGCAGAGCCTCGGTCTGACGCCATTAAAAGGTTGTTTACCACCTTCACAAGTGTAGTCTCAGTGCTATGATGGGGTCTAAAACCAGACTGAAGCATTTCGTAGCTGTGCAACAGCTTTTTCAAAAATTTTAGAGAGGAATGGCGCAGGAAGCAGCTCTTTCAGTAGTTTAGTTGGAATAGGGTCCAGTAGGCTCTCCACACTGAGCCTTCACAGCAGGGTTATCATCACTATTATGTGCCATTATTTAGGCAGATGGACTTGTTCTTAACGTAAGGAGTTAGGATAATGTTGTGATTACATCAGGATATGTGGTGACTAGACTGTCCCTTGATTCTTACCCATGTCTCTCTTTTAGGTATGGGTGGAGCAGCCATCGCCCCACCCTCATCGCTCGTGGATAGTAGAGACAGTGAGTCATGGCTCACAGAGGAATTGGTGTCTGTCTGTTTGGGATGTGGGGGAGTTTGTCCAGTAGCTAGCAGTGTTATTCAACATTAGGATGACATTCAACATGCTTGATCAGGATGAGGTGAGTGTGTTAACTGTCTCTCTCTCCCCTCCAGGCTCGTCATACTCCTATGAGGATGAGATGCGACCCTCCCGTGGTTCTAAAGCAGCCATCCCTCCCCCCATGTACGAGGACTCCGACCGCCCCCGCTCGCCACCTGGCGGTCCCACCAACTCGTTCCTGGCCAACATGGGGTGAGCCTGATACCCCCCCTACTGGGATAGAATGTCCTATTAGTTGTATGTCGTCTCACATACCCAACTCAAAACACAATGGCATCAACCTGTATAGTGCAGCCACTCAGTGTTCTGTTCGTTGGTGTTATCTGATGTTGTGTCCCTGTCTCCCCAGAGGGACCGTGGCCCATAAGATCATGCAGAAGTATGGCTTCCGGGAGGGCCAGGGGCTGGGCAAACACGAGCAGGGTCTCAGCACGGCCCTGTCTGTAGAGAAGACCAGCAAGAGGGGTGGCAAGATCATCATAGGAGACGCCACTGAGAAGAGTAACGCCATACTTCATATCTCACTTTCTGCCGTCTCACTGCCCTGTCTCGCTCTCTCGCTCATTTCCCTGTCTCTTTGTCACTCATTCCTGTCTCTCTCAGTTCTCCTGTCTTTCTTTCAGATATCTTTCTTATCATATATATATACACGCCATCTACCCCCCCCCCCCTTCTTTTCTCTTCAACACCAATACTCATGATCTTTCTGCTAGATAAGATAGATATGAGCTTATTGTCATTGGCTCCTCTAGTTACATTAGCCTGTCTAGATGTTTTTATTTGTATCATGTACTACATAGGCCCAGAATGAATGGTCTTGGTTTCTAGTTCCAAGTCTGTCTATTGTAACGTTATTTGGAGCTGTGTGTTTGGTCATCCTCAGTCAAGATTCCGTTTTTACTTGGTATTTGTCATTCATTGATGATTTTAATCTTCAACATTTGTGAACTTAGTTGTGTGTTCTTTTTTTCCCCGTTTTGTTTGTGTTCGCGTGTGTATGTGTTCCTCTCTAAAGCACCAGGATCCAGTAACCAGACGGCAGCAGCTGAGCCTTTAGGCTGGGGCTCGGCTTCAATAGGTTTGGCACTGTTACATCACTTCCTCCCTACCTTGACGCATCACATCCGGTTTCGCCCCGTGTGTCTTATACAGTTTGCTCATCTCAATGTGTGTCAAAGTTTCATTATGGAACTAGTAGCCACATTTATTTTGGGCCTACATTATGATGGTTGATAACCTAGAAAATATGTGCTAATTGAGTTTAAGGTTAGTGCCTGTAACCCTCTCATCATCTGATTGATAAACTAGCTTTGTTAAAACATCAGTTGTGGTTCACATTCTGGTCCAATCTACAGTCTCTGAGTCTCTTCCTGTTTACCAATATATTTAGTTATTTGACCTATTGTTGACATGTTCTGCTCTCTCTCTCCCATCAGTGGACCCCTCCAAGAAGTCAGAGGCCAACCCCCTCACAGAGATCCTCAAATGCCCTACCAAAGTTGTGCTGCTACGGGTGGGTGCTATGTGTGTCTTTGTCTGTGCATGAGTATTTATTGTAAATGATTGTGTGTTTGTTTATGTACATAGGTCCAATAAAGTGTGTGTGTTTTAGAACATGGTTGGCAGAGGAGAGGTGGATGAAGATTTGGAAGGGGAGACCAAAGAAGAGTGTGAGAAATATGGCAAGGTCATCAAGTGTGTCATCTTTGAGGTGAGAGGAATAAGTCTGTCTGTGTATGTATGGTTAACCTCTCTGGGATATTCGGGACAGTAGCGTCCCACCCCGCTAACAGCCAGTGAAAGTGCAGGGCACCAAATTCAAAATAACAAAAATCTCATAATTAAAATTCCTCAAGCATACAAGTATTTTACACCATTTTAAAGATAAAATTCTCGTTAATCCAGCCACAGTGTCAGATTTTAAAAAAGGCTTTACAGTGAAAGCACCACAAACGATTATGTTAGGTCACCACCAAGTCACAGAAAAACACAGCCATTTTTCCAGCCAAAGAGAGGAGTCACAAAAAGCAGAAATAGAGATCAAATTAATAACTAACCTTTGATGATCTTCATCAGATGACACTCATAGGACTTCATGTTACACAATACATGTATGTTTTTTTCAATAAAGTGCATATTTATATCCAAAAATCTAATTTTACATTGGCGTGTTATGTTCAGTAGTTCTAAAACATGCGGTGATTTTGCAGAGAGCCACATCAATTCACAGAAATACTCATAATAAACATTGATAAAAGATACAACTATTATGCATGGAACTTTAGATAAACTTCTCCTTAATGCAACCACTGTGTCAGATTTCAAAACAACTTTACAGAAAAAGCACACCATGCAATAATCTGAGTATGGCGCTCAGAGACCAAAACAGCCAAAGAGATATCCGCCATGTTGTGTAGTCAACATTAGTCAGAAATAGCATTATAAATATTCACTTACCTTTGATCTTCATCAGAATGCACTCCCAGGAATCCCAGTTCCACAATAAATGTTTGATTTGTTCGATAAAGTTCATCATTTATGTCCAAATACCTTCCTTTGTTAGGGCGTTTGGTAAACAAATCCAAACGTGTGTGCAAGTCCAGCCGAAAGGTCGGACGGAAATTCCAAAAAGTTATATTACAGGTTGTAGAATCATGTCAAACTAAGTATAGAATCAATCTTTAGGATGTTTTTAACATAAATCTTCAGTAATGTTCCAACCAGAGAATTCCTTTGTCTGTAGAAAAGCAATGGAGCGCGAGGTAACTCTCACATGACCGCACGTCAATAGCTCGTTCCCTCTCTGCCAGACCTCTGACTCATTCCCCTCTCATTCGGCCCCATTTCACAGTAGAAGCATCAAACAAGGTTCTAAAGACTGTTGACATCATCTAGTGGAAGCCTTAGGAAGTGCAACATGACCAATATCCCACTATCTTCAATAGGGAATGAGTTGAAAAACGACCAACCTCAAAATCCAACCAGGAAGTGGGAAATCTTTCTCAGGTTTTCGCCTGCCATATGAGTTCTGTTATACTCACAGGCATCATTCAAACAGTTTTAGAAACTTCAGAGTGTTTTCTATCCACAAATACTAAATATATGCATATGCTAGCTTTCATGGCTGAGTAGCAGGAAGTTTACTCTGGAAACCTTATTCATCCAAGCTACTCAATACTGCTCCCCAGTCACCAAGAAGTTAAGTGCTTAGTCATATTGTGTTGACTAATTAAGCAATAAGGCCCAAGAGGGTGTGGTATATGGCGAATGTACCACAGCTAAGGGCTGTTCTTATGCACAACGCAACGTGGAGAGCCTAGACACAGCCCTTAGCTGTGGTATATTGGCCATATATCACAAACCCCTGAGGTGCCTTATTGCTATTATAAACTAGTTACCAACTTAGTTAGAGCAGCAAAAATAAAATAAAATTGTCGTACCCGTGGTATACGGCTGTCTGATATAACACGGCTGTCAGCCAAACAGCATTTGGGGCTCGAACCACCCAGTTTATAATATGTATTAAACTGTGTTCTCCTCAGATTGCCCAGGTGACAGATGATGAAGCAGTGAGGATATTTCTGGAGTTTGAAAGAGTCGAGTCTGCCATCAAAGGTCAGTAGAACACGTTAGGTTGTACTATGTGTTTGTGCATGTCCTTGAGGTTTCTGTAAGATGTGTGTGTGCTTGTTTGTCTGTATAACTATAACGTATGTGTGTGTCTAACGAAGGTTGCGTATGTAACCACGGTTATGTGAGCTATATGGACCACTCCAATATATTGGTATCACTCCGCGGCGGAGGGATACATCCGAGGTGAGGATTTACACATTTACTCCCAAAGAGCTGGTCTGTTGTTCTCACTGACCGTGTCCGCTTCTCATAGGCAGCCAGTGCCCGCACAGGGCACAGCATGCCGGAGGGAGGCCCAGACTCCCTTGCCACTGCCGGGGGGTCGTAAGCAGAACCTTCAGGAGGAATGAAGGGTTGGCATGGAGAGATATACTCCTCCCACCGGGGTCCATCCGGTAGCACTCAGAACTTACCGCAAGAGCATGGAGCTCACCCACCCTCTTCATGGAAGTAATCACTACCAAGAAAGCCACCTTCATAGAGAGGTGTTTCAGAGAGGCAGACTCCAACGGTTCGGCTTTGCCGAAGCTGCCACATCCAGATCCCAGCTCACCGTTGAGCAGGTCCTAGCTGGACGCAGGTGACAAGCCCCCTTCATAAACCTGGAGAACAAGGGATATCGCCCCACCGGCCTGTCCATCCACCCAACATGGCAGGCAGATGTAGTGGCCAAATACCCTCTCAGAGTAGAGGCTGCCAAGCCCTCATCCAAGCGAGACTGCAGGTATTGGAGGATATACTGCACCCTGCATGAATCGGGCACACCCTCAATTAACAGTGCACCAAGAACAGAACAACCGCCAGCGCAACTGGTATGCCGCGGTTGTAGCCGATGCCCTTGTGCTCTGCATGGTGTTCATTACGCCCTCCTGTAGTCCTAACATGGACCATTGGTGCCGTTCAGCAGCCAAGCCCAGAGACTGAGGCAGTGCGGTCTCGGACGACACAGAATTCCCCCGGCAGGTCGGGTCTCAGGGGCAGTTGCCAAAGATGTCCCAGACAACAGGGACAGGAGAAGGCTGAACCAGGGTCGTCTGGGCCAGTATGAGGCCACCAGCAGCAGATGATGCTCCCCCATCCTGGTCCTGTCCAGCACAGCCTGGATCAGGGGAAAAGGGGGGAATGCATAAAGCTCCAGCCCTGGCCAATCGTGAGCCAGAGTATCCAAGCCCAGAGGCCCTGGTGGATCTGACATGGGGCACCACAGGGGGCAATGTGCATTGCCCAGGGAGGTAAACAGGTCCACCTGCGCCCTCTCAAACTTGTCCCACAGGTGCTGCACGGCCTGGGGATGTAGGCTCCATTCCCAAGGTGGCAGGCCCTCCCTCAAGAGCATATCCGCTGCCACATTCAGGAAGCCAGGTATGTGTGCTGCGCATAGACGCTAGACATCCCTGAGCCCAGAGAAGGAGTTCACGTGCCATAAGATGGAGGCGGTGGGACCTCAGTCCACCCTGATGGTTGATGTAAGCCACCACTGTGGTGTTGTCCGTTCTCACCAGGACAGACAGTACAGCCAGCAGTACAGCTCAGAACTCTAGTGTATTGATGTGCCTGCCGCTCTAAGGGAGTAGTAAACAGTCGTTGACCGACCTGCCCTTGGTCACCCCCCCGTTCCCAGGCGATCTGGGAGGCATCTGTGTTGACCAGGTCTCGGCGGCACATCCTCAGCACCCCCACCTCCTGAGAGAAAGGAGTAACAGCACCACCTCAACAGTGTCCTGAATCACTGTGCAGTCACCTGCAGCTGGCGGTGGCGCTTCGGGTGCAGCCGATGGGAGTTGAACCACCATTGAAGAGGCCGGAGATGGAGCAGGCCCAGGGGAATTAGCAACGAGGCCGCCGTCAGCAAGCCCAACGGGCGTTGGCAGGGTAAGACGGATCCCGTCCACCCTTGCCAAAAGTGGTCAAGGCAAGATCAGATCGCCTGAACCCTTCTGGTGGCAGGCGTACTCTCATAAGAACTGAGTCCAGTTTGGGCACCATCTAGGTGGGCATCAGACTACTCTTCTTGTCGTTTACAGCCTGCCGATGTAGGTCAGGAGCATGTCTCTGTCTGACAGGACCTGGATCCTGGTCGTGGTACAAATCAGCCAATCGTCCAGGTAATTGAGGATCAACAATCCTCGGGACGTGAGAGGTGCCAGGACAGTGTCCATGCACTTTGTGAAAGTGCGGGGTGCCTAAGAGAGGCCGGAGGGAAGAACCATAAATTCGTAAGCCGTCCCTTTGAAAGCAAATCAGAGGTACTGCAAATGAGCTGGGTGAACAGGAACATGGAAGTTCGCATCCCTCAGGTCCAGCGTCACAAACCACTGGTCCCTGGACATGGCCTGTAACACGCAGGCTGGGGACAGCATGTGGAACCTCAGTGCCTTCAAGTACACATTAAGGTTGTTGAGGTCCAGAATCAGTCGAAACCCTCAGTCTCTTTTTAGGACTAACAAAACACAAGTACGACAAACCACAGGCGAGGCTACAGATCAACTGCGCGCAGAGAGTTGAGCACTCAAGAGGGGCTGGCCATGTGGACAGCCAGTGAGTATGCTTCCATGCAAGATATTACACTTACTAGTGACTTACCAAGCAAACTAGAGAAAGTTTGTACCTCAAACCATACGGACGTCCGCCGAGAAAATGAAAGAGAACGTGTGTCGTGGCCATGGGGTCTATATATAGGGGCAGACCCCAGCCGTGACACCGGAGTAAATCTGTAAGTCCTCACTTTGGATGTATCCCTCTGCCGCGGAGTGATACCAATATATTGGAGTGATCCAATATAGTGAAACATAATGCATGTGTATGATGTGTGTGTGTATATATATATATAACGTGTGTATGTGAATATAACATGTGTGTGTGTATGTATGTGTATATATGTGTGTGTATATATATATACACACACACACACACACAACAGGTGTGTGTGTGTATATATATAAGGTGTGTGTGTGTATACAGTGGGGCAAAAAAGTATTTAGTCAGCCACCAAGTGTGCAAGTTCTCCCACTTAAAAAGATGAGAGAGGCCTATAATTTTCATCATAGGTACACTTCAACAATGACAGACAAAATGAGAAAGAAAATCTCCAGAAAATCACATTGTAGGATTTTTTATGAATTTATTTGCAAATTATGGTGGAAAATAAGTAGAGGAATGGGCAACACGGACTTTCAACTCCCTCCAAAGATTTTCTATGGGGTTGAGATCTGGAGACTGGCTAGGCCACTCCAGGACCTTGAAATGCTTCTACGAAGCCACTCCTTCGTTGCCCGGGCGGTGTGTTTGGGATCATTGTCATGCTGAAAGACCCAGCCACGTTTCATCTTCAATGCCCTTGCTGATGGAAGGAGGTTTTCACTCAAAATCTCACGATACATGGCCCCATTTATTCTTTCCTTTACACGGATCAGTCGTCCTGGTCCCTTTGCAGAAAAACAGCCCCAAAGCATGATGTTTCCACCCCCATGCTTCACAGTAGGTATGGTGTTCTTTGGATGCAACTCAGAATTCTTTGTCCTCCAAACATAACGAGTTGAGTTTTTACCAAAAAGTTATATTTTGGTTTCATCTGACCATATGACATTCTCTCAATCTTCTTCTGGATCATCCAATTGCTCTCTAGCAAACTTCAAACGGACATGTACTGGCTTAATTAGGGGGACACGTCTGGCACTGCAGGATTTGAGTCCCTGGCTGCGTAGTGTGTTACTGATGGTAGGCTTTGTTACTTTGGTCCCAGCTCTCTGCAGGTCATTCACTAGGTCCCCCCCATGTGGTTCTGGGATTTTTGCTCACCGTTCTTGTGATCATTTTGACCCCACGGGGTGAGATCTTCGTGGAGCCCCAGATCGAGGGAGATTATCAGTGGTCTTGTACGTCTTCCATTTCCTAATAATTGCTCCCACAGTTGATTTCTTCAAACCAAGCTGCTTCCCTATTGCAGATTCAGTCTTCCCAGCCTGGTGCAGGTCTACAATTTTGTTTCTGGTGTCCTTTGACAGCTCTTTGGTCTTGGCCATAGTGGCGTTTGGAGTGTGACTGTTTGAGGTTGTGGACAGGTGTCTTTTATACTGATAACAAGTTCAATCAGGTGCCATTAATACAGGTAACGAGTGGAGGACAGAGGAGCCTCTTAAAGAAGAAGTTACAGGTCTGTGAGAGCCAGAAATCTTGCTTGTTTGTAGGTGACCAAATGCTTATTTTCCACCATAATTTGCAAATAAATTCATTAAAAATCCTACAATGTGATTTTCTGGATTTTTTTCTTCTCATTTTGTCTGTCATAGTTGAAGTGTACCTATGATGAAAATTACAGGCCTCTCTCATCTTTTTAAGTGGGAGAACTTGCACAATTGGTGGCTGACTAAATACTTTTTGCCCCACTGTATATTATGTGTGTGTGTATTGTGTGTGTGTGTGTGTATGTAATTGTGTGTGTGTATCACTGTTACGTCTGTAATAAGGCTAATGCAGGGGCCAGTTTAAATGGGTTGTCCCAGATCAGAAAGCAGGTGAGACTGTCCCCCCAGGTGTTACATCACAGCTGTCCCGGTAACCCCCTGTCCATCCACGCACGCCGTTACATCACATCCTCCAAGGGAACAGAAACACGGCCTACATAATATATACACCCTAGACAGGGCCGGACACACACACACCCTGTTCATTTCTGTAGAGGATAGATAATGATACTAATACCTGACTGGACACACACATTGTTACTATTGTTTTCCAGGTGTTTTGACTTTATTTATACAGTAAGGAATTCAAAGGGGGAGACAGGCAAGTGGTATAGAAACCATGGGAAGGGTGGGCACTGGGCTTGAACCCCGGTGTCTGGTGAAGAGATGTGACTTATGCCGGGTGGTGTTACCAATACACCACGTCTCTGCACATGTATCCATATTTTGTCCACACATGTGCCTGTTTTACTGGGACTGTCCCGGCATTGGTGTTAGGATGAATAGATACTTGTCATCACTGCTCAAACACACACGCCCCCATGAGGTTATGTGCCTAAGGTTGATAAGGAACTCTCACACAGCGTCCATCTCACTACTGTAGACTGGGTGTGTGTTTGAACTCTGCCTCCAGGACTGTTTGTTGTTTATACTGGCCCGTTCTTGGGAAGGAGAAACTCCTGGGAACTTGGGTGATGTCCCGGCTGTGTTTTCCAGTGTTTGAATACCAGGAAATACCAAAGCCTCTGATAGCCACAACGTTTTAGTTTTTCATGCTTTTATAAACATGAATTACTGTCCATGATGAAAACACTGTAGACTATCAAAGAGGAGCAACATCCCATAGACCGTGTTAGGATGACCGTATGTTTGTTCACTGTCCAAACTAACAAAATGACCCAATTCCTCACTAGTCTTCACTCAAGGAGACATCGGCAGTGATATTACAGACCTGTCTGGCCTAAGCTGACAGAAAAGTCAAGTCAGTAGTGTTAATAAATAATGTTTGCACAGTAATAATGTTTGTTTCCTGTCTTCTAGCTGTGGTGGATCTGAACGGGAGGTTCTTTGGTGGTCGGGTGGTAAAAGCCTGCTTCTATAACCAGGATAAGTTCCGAGTGTTGGACCTGGGAGAGCAGATGTGAGACACACACACGGTCCAGCCCACCTGAACCATTACGACCCGCCTTATCCATACCCACAGGGACAGAAGAAATGCTCTGACACACACACGCGCGCGCATTGGTAATCACCAGTAGCTCTTTCTGTCTCTGATTAGCCCAAACATTTATACTCTCAACAGCAGCACAGTGTGTCTGTATTTAGTAGAGTTTCACTTGTAGTTTCTGTTTTGCCAGCAGAAAATTTCTGTATGTGAGGTAATGAACTTGGTCTCTGTGTCCTGATATGAACCTGTACAATTGAAACCTGGAAATAAATGTTCCTTTTGTTTCAAATCTTTTGTTTTAATCTCTCACTCTTCTAGGGCAGATCGTAGTCTAGGAAGCCCAGTTTTTTTTTCTCTGACATAAGAGGCTCTCAGAGGACCAGACCCTCAGCTTTCCATCTTTACATAGCCCGGCACGGTGAGGGGGTACTGGGGCAGTTATGAAAGAAACACAGCCCTCCCCCCTCTAGCCTCATTCAGATCTTATGTAAAAACAGACAGGGGGCATAGGAGAGTTAGAGGACTGTCATAATGACAAATCTCTGTGGAGGATTAAATCAGAACAAATTAATTCCGATATGGTAATACACAGAAATGAGCTAATTCATAGAAAGGGAATTAAATTGACGTGGACTCTCTCTACTCTCAGATTTTATGACTAACCTCAAATTAAGGTTAGATACATAGAAACTAGTGGAGGATGCTGAGGGAGAACGGCTCATAATGGCTGGAACCGTGTGAATGGAATGGCATCAAGCACACGGAAACCATGTATTTGATATCATTCCGCTCCAGCCATTACCACAAACCCGTTCTCTCCAATTAAGGTGCCACCAACCTCCTGTGATAGAAATGCAAATATGTTTGGGTAAAGCAAAGTTGAGATTAAGTGTGTGTATGGGGGGGTTTATTAGGGTAAGGTTTTCAGGTCACGCATGCAGAGGGTGGAAGGAGAGCATGCTTGGCTCATGCAGGGGGAGTGAGATAGTGTCTGGGTGGAGGAGTGACAGTGCTCTTTGCCTAACCTAAGTACCACTGGTGGAGTTGAGCCGGGTCTAGGAGGTCAGAGAGCATGTGTATTAGGGAAGGGGGGACACGGTGTGTTTGGTGGGGAGGGGAGCCTCTCCCCTGGCCCCCAGACTGGGTCACAGTCTTGTCAAGGGGAGGTATTCCCTAGAATCCCTAGTGTGGGTGATTGGGGTCTGTGTCAGTCTCTGACCTGGCCTGGTTCAGGAGAGAAACAGAGGGATGAAGAAGTATGCTAGGCTATGAAGAGTTGTGTGTGTGGAGAGATTGACGGGCCCACATACAAACACATGCACTCTTGTATCTCCCCCACTCTGAAATATACACCTTGCACTTGGAAGCAGAAGAATTTAGAAATAATCAGATCCAAATGGCGCAATACCATTCTCTCTATTCACTGGACAAATCCTTTCACTGTTATCTTAAGTTTATTGATAACACAAACTCAAATGATCCAACATGACTGCAGGCTGTAGCCATGCTCAGGGCAAGTCTACGTGCCACTATGGCAGTCACATAGCCTATAATCACTGTTACCCAGAAGTAAAATTCTTGTCGAAGTTTGTCACTTCCTGTTTTATTCAGACTCTGTCCAAAAGAGATTAAAGAGCCTATTGAGAGTGGAGCCTGTTATTTTGAAACCCAGCACTTCTCTACTTTGTATTTTCCTTCACCATATCCTATGTTGCTGGACTGAAAAAACATTTAACTTGATAATTTATGGTGATATAGTTGTTGCCAAATTGTTAGAATGATTTGCATAAAATAAATACTAATCTGCACCAGAAAGTGTCAGTATAGGACATTGGCATGACACTACATAATATTTGGAGACCGCAAAGTGCAAATGCAGTAAAAACCTCTCTTTGGGTCATATTTGTTCCTCTGTCTGAAGGTTTACTGGGATGCAATTCTGCACGTGCACCGCCGGGATACTTCCATTTGCCATAATAGTGGATTACCGTCATCAGCCACAAGGGAGCGCAGCATCACCCTCCCCGAGAGCGCGGTGGATGTCATCGATGTCAAGTTGTTTCCTGCAGGGACAGGTTAAATAAAGGAACTGGGACACAGCAGGGTAGATTAATACACCGGCAAAGGCTGAACAGCATTAGAATAGAACGCAGCAGCTCTTAACGAGTGCTTAGCGCGCCAATATATTTGATTACAGGCTACTTGTCTGGTAGAGAGAACGACAGCCGATCCAAAACATTTTGAATTGTATCCTACTGTTTTTATTTAATCCGTGCTGATCTGAAAGCACGTAAAGGTGGTATTTTGGGGGGACCGATATTAGTGGGAAACCTAGGTTTCTTTCGTGTTTTATTTCACTACCCTCTAGGAATGCTTACCCAGAACAGGATACAAAAGATCTGGATTCCTTCAAAGGATGACAAACCGGCAGTCTCCCGGGGAAGTAAGTAGTAACCTAACCCGCGGCTGGTATCAGCACCCATCTGATTCATTCAGGTTTCATTTAGAAAACGTCCATAGGATAAATGTATTACATGCAATTATCTTTGATAATTATGCTATTGATTTATTCACAATAATCAGATAAATAATCATCTCATTGAGCCTATAATAATATATACAATGTAGCAGCTTGTTGGAATATTAGGCTACATTAGCCGTCCAGGATGAGGAGACCCCAGACAGGTCACCAGAAATCAGGGAACGTTGTTGAAACATGTAGAGTATTGAACTTTAAGTTCGATGGTGCACAGAATGTGTGAAATAAAAACAAGTAATGTGATTGCATGTTTTGATGCTTTACTCACATGGCTTTATTTTCAATTGGCGTGGCATACAGTAGGTAGCCTACTTTTTGAAACCATTCAACAGAATAATTTTAAAACTGCTTAAGTTTTCAAAATAACCTACCGACTTGAAAAAAAGAACACTATGTGTGTAATTACAATAATTATGCTAAAAGCATATGCCCTATTACCCTAGCGGCCTAGCCTATCCAAACTGGCCATTGGCACGCAGCCAGGTCAGGATTCACAAGTAGCTGTAGAGGGTAATGGTTGATAGTGCTCACTATAGCAACAAAGCCCCTATCCGGTCCCTAGTTTTCACGAGTTACCACAGTCACAAAATAAAAAATGAGTTACCACAGTCACAAAATAAAAAATACTTTTTGATCTTAATTTAAGGTTAGGGCTAGGCATAAGGTTAGCAGTGTAGTTAGTTATGTTCAAAATTACATTTTAATAAGAGCAATTGAAGAAATAGGCGGCCTGTATGACTTTGTGGCTGTGGTCCCGGGGGCTCCCCGCTCTGCTCGTGACAGCCAGGAACCATTGTGTGGGTGGGAGAGACGGGGGGGATTTTACATGCAGACGCATCGGGATTGGACGAACTATCGAGCGTGTCCGCATGGGGCGAGCTGGATTATGGCTGAGAAATTGCAGAAATGGGCGGGGTTTATGACTTTGTGGCTGTGGTAACAAGTGACGACAGTTTGTAAAGAGCCGACTGATCAATATCAACGGCCTGAATTGCCACTGCTTAAATCAATGACGTCAGTTTGTTTGTCCTGTTGTGTGTCATAAGGAGGGGAATGAGTTTATGCCGCGTTCATAATAACAGTGAACTCGCAACTCAGAAATCTCCTACTTCGGAAAAGAACTAGGTCAGACTTGGAAAATCGTTTTGAAGGTCATCCAACTCGGAATGCAAATCGGAAACTGGAACATCCCTGGGTCGCTCCTCTTTTCATTTCGCTGCAGCTAGCGACTGGAACGAGCTGTAACAAACACTCAAACTGGACAGTTTTATCTCAATCTCTTCATTCAGACTCAATCATGGACACTACCTTCTTGCCTTTGTGTTGTTGTCTGTGCCCAATCATGTTTGTACCATGTTGTGTGTTGCTGCCATGCTATGTTGTTGTCTTTTGTCTCATTATGTAGTGTTGTCTCTTGTCGTGATGTGTGTTTTGTCTTCTATTTCTGTTTAATTTATTTTTATATTTAACCCCCGTCCCCGCAGGAGCCTTTTGCCATTTGGTAGGCCATCATTGTAAATAAGAATGTATTCTTAACTGACTTGCCTAGTTAAATAAAGTTTTTTTTTTTTTTTAAATACAAATTATTTATAGAACTCCAACTTTCTGACCTGAAGATCACTGACATTATGACCTAGTTTTTCCCCCAAGTTCCCTGTCGTCTTGAAAGCACCAATAGCTGGTGATGTCTGTATCACATGGAGATTCAGGCAATGAAAACTAATACCACAAACATTTTCCTCCCTTAAAGACCGACTTGCATTGACTAATGCAGTGGTTCTGACATTGGAACCATCTCTCTAGTAGGAGGTTTATCAGCCGACTGTTTAGTCAGGTTGGGGGGGGGAGACAGCTTCAGCAGTGTCTGCAGGTAGACGCACCATCTTGACCACTGGGGAAGCACAGCAGACAAGACTGGTGGGAGGGAATTACTATTAGTGTCTATCCATGACCATGACCATCACTGTGCTGCAAGGACCAGCCACACAGACAGAGCCTCAGTCTCCCAAAGTCTATAAGAGGATGTACAGCTCTCTGACACTGAATGAGAGAGGGAGTGAGATAGATGGAGAATGATAGAGGGAGGGAGTGATGACCTAATAGCTTTATAGCTGTTTTTCCATCGAGGAGGTACTGTGTCCTGGAAAGTGGATTACAGCTGGTAGGAGCGTGTGAATGAGAGGCATTCGTCACTGAATGAAGATGCAGTATTATTGTGTGTAAATGAAGAGTACACAATCAGATTGATTGTGTGTATGGCCATTGAACAATATTTTAATCTCTCTGTCTCTAGCGACGGGGGCCCCACACCTGGCCAACCCCCCCACAGTGATTGTGATGGTGGGTCTGCCAGCCAGGGGGAAGACCTACATGTCCAAGAAACTCACCCGATACCTCAATTGGATCGGCATGCCCACCAAAGGTACACAGCAAACACACACAGTACACACACTCGGCACATGACGAGACACATCAACAGGTGTAGCTAACAGATGAGTAACTTTTGTTATTGGTCATAGTAATGTGCCTCACACTGCCTGAAAATTACCTTTATTTTAGAAATGTTTATTTGATCTTATTGTTGTATTTGTTCACTAAGAGGAACGTTGGGGTTAAAAGGGCGGAGGTTGGATTATTGTTCTTGAATCGGCATTCCTGCCATCTCATCTAGTCTAGTTCCTTTCCTCTGTTTTAGTTTTCAGATTTACCACAAACTGGGCTTGGGCTCACTTTCTCCCTCCAGAACATTCCATTTACCATTGTTAGTTTGTTCTTTGCCTCCAGTCTTCAATGTGGGAGAGTATCGCAGAGAAGCAGTCAAGAACTACAGCTCGTATGACTTCTTCAAGGCTGACAACGAGAGTGCCGTGAAGATCAGACAGTGAGTCCACCCCTTCTCCCCATCCTACTCTGTGTTTTACCATGACAAATTCTGAGCATCATGTGACGTCATTGATCATCAGTGTACTTGAAACAAGGCTAACGGAGATTATTTCTTTTCTTGCTTAGACAATGTGCCTTAGCAGCTCTGAGGGACGTTGAGTCTTACCTGACAGAGGAGGGAGGCCAGGTTGCAGTCTTTGATGCCACCAACACTACTCGTGAGAGACGAGACATGATTCTGGACTTTGGCAGTGAGAACGGCTTCAAGGTCAGTGGTGTTTCTATGGTTACGAGCGACTTGATGCATTCTCAAACAGATACGCGATCGAATGACTCATCATGTCTTTCAATGTGAAGATGATAAAAGGACTCTAAATGACTTTAAATGTGTGTGTGCAGATCTTCTTCATCGAGTCGGTGTGTGATGATCCCAGCGTCATCGCCACAAATATCATGGTGAGTCAGAAATCTGAACAGAACATCTGAAGAAACATGTTATTGGTTGGCTCATGTTCCTGCAAGGTTCCTCTAATGTTGCAGCCTGACGTTAGCTACTGACGTTGTAATATCTATAATGTAATTTTAATGAGTGTCTTACGCTGTCACCTGACCTTTTACTTCCTCCCATGACAGGAAGTGAAGGTGTCCTGCCCAGACTACCAGGACTGCAACAAGACAGACGCCATGGAGGACTTCCATAAGAGGATAGAGTGTTACAGGGTTCACTACGAACCCCTGGACCCAGACCAGTACGACAGGTAGCCCCTAAACCTCATATAGCTTATTCACTGTTTATACCTGTTGACCCTAGCTACGGTTTACTGTGTGATCCGAGAGTGGCTTAAACCTGATTTAGAATCAGTTTGGCCTTTTAAATAATAATAAATAAGATTATATGGAACTCTGAGAAATGTTGTGAATTCAGGCCTTAGACTAAACTTGTTCTAACCCCCTACGTAGGAGCCTGTCCTTCATCAAGGTGATAGATGTAGGCAGAAGGTTCCTGGTGAACCGGATCCAGGACCACGTCCAGAGTAAGATCGTCTACTACCTGATGAACATCCACGTCCAGCCCAGAGTCATCTACCTGTGTCGCCATGGAGAGAGCATGCACAACCTGCAGGGACGCCTGGGGGGAGACTCAGGGCTGTCGCCAAGGGGGAGAAAGGTACGAGAGTAGAAACACACTCGTATACACACACACGCACACTAAGTTGACACATGAATACACACACACACTTTCTGGTCTCTTACTCTTTCCCCTTTCTCTATGTGTAGTTTTCTGGGGCGTTGTCGACGTTTGTTAAAGAGCAGAACTTGACGGATCTGAAGGTGTGGACCAATCAGATGTGTTGCAGCATCCAGACTGCTGAGAGCCTGGGAGTGCCCTACGAACAGTGGAAGGCCCTTAACGAGATAGACGCTGTGAGTCACACACACTAGAATAGACTACTCACTGGACTGTGTGTGTGGTGCTTCATTTAAACAGCTCTAATGTGAGGTGTGTGTTGTGTGCACAGGGGGTGTGTGAGGAGATGACGTACGATGAGGTGAAGGAGAAGTACCCTGAGGAGTTTGCTCTGAGAGACCAGGACAAGTATTACTACCGCTACCCCACAGGAGAGGTTAGCACAGTACAATATACTACTAGAATCAACCTGCTACTGCCAACTACTGTACAGTTAGTTACACATGGACATAGTTATTGTGTTTAAAATGCTGCGAATCGATGTGTCTGTGAAAATATCGAGTTAACCCTTCTCTCTTCTTTCTCTCTGATCCCTCCCTCCAGTCCTATCAGGACCTGGTCCAGCGGGTGGAGCCAGTGATCATGGAGCTGGAGAGACAGGAGAACGTTCTGGTTATCTGTCACCAGGCTGTGATGCGCTGTCTCCTGGCTTACTTCCTGGATAAGAGTGCAGAAGAGATGCCCTACCTGAAGTGTCCCCTCCACACGGTGCTGAAGCTCACCCCCATTGCCTACGGTGAGAACTTGTGTACACTTCTCACATTACCGAGCCAAGCCAATGTGACCAGAAACTATCAGAGACAGAATAGTACAGTTCAGATTGGCTCTATAGTGTGAATTGGGCATTAGGGTCAATTGTATGTTCTCTAGCTTGTCTAGGGCAGGATAAATAAGGGGAGGTCTAATTATCTGTTCTGACTGTGGTGTGTGTGTGTGTTTTTACTCTGTGTGCAGGCTGCAAGGTAGAGTCCATCTCGCTCAACGTGGAAGCGGTGAACACCCACAGAGAGAGACCAGAGGAGATGAAGAAGAATTCTGTGACTCTGATCAGGAGGAACAGTGTGACCCCCCTGACCAGCCCCGAGCCCAACATCAAGAAACCCCGCATCGACGGCCTGGACGAACCCCTCCAGGAGCTGCCCATGTCCCTCTGCACTCCTTCCCACCTCGCCTTGGCCGGACAGGTGAGTGTCTCTCTCGCTTTCTCTCTCTCTCTCTCTCTCTCCTGCTCTAAGCAATTTTCAATTCTACACTGTTGTCTCTTTGCTCTCTTATCATTCACTCTTCTTTTCTTTCTTTTCTTCCTTCTCTTCTTCACCGTGCAGCACTGGCTGGGCAAAGTCTGCCTGTAAGTACCTGTCTCTCTCCTACAGGAATACATGTGCCTCCCTCCTTCCCGCTCACTATGACCTCACGTCCTGTGTACCATTTCAGACTCACATTTTTTTCTAACTGATTTCAGAGCATTGCACGAGCTTTGTTGTCTGCATGTTACTACGGCAACCCCTACACACTGTTCTGTCACTCACGTCTTTAGAACGTCTATATTTTAAATGTATTTTCTGTTCTGTTTAAAGACCTCCGCCCATCTGCACCATCCTTCACTGTCTGAAACTCGTCTCTCTTTTAGTGTTTCAAAGGTAAAGTGTGAAAGCAGCTAGATTTAGCTCCCAGCTTATTCTGTAGTAGTAGTGTTGTTGTGTCTCAGACTCTGCAGGCACATATTGAAAGGTGATCATTATTCAGGGTGTGGTAAGATCCGGTCAACTTAAGTCACAGTCAGAAGAGGCACATGTACACTGAGTTTTCAAAACATTAAGAACACCTTCCTAATATTGAGTTGCACCCACTTTTGCCCTCAGAACAGCCTCAATTAGTCGGGGCGTGGACTCTACAAGGTGACGAAAGCGTTCCCCAGGGATGCTGGCCCATGTTGACTCAGTGCTTCCCACAGTTGTGTCAAGTTGACTGGATGTCCTTTGGGTGGAGGACCATTCTTGATACACATGGGAAACTGTTGAGTGTGAAAAACCCAGCATCGTTCAATCTTGTGTCTTGCCCGTTCACCCTCTGAATGGCACACATACATGTCTCAAGGCTTAAAACCCCTTCTTTATCCTGTCTCCTCCCCTTCATCTACACTGACTGAAGTGGATTTAACAGGTGACATCAATAAGGGATCATAGCTTTCACCTGGATTCACCTGGTCAGTCTATGTCACTGAAAGAGCAGGTGTTAGTGGTTTGTCCACTCAGTGTACAGTAACACCCATAGACAAGTAAAGACACACACTCTTACACACCTATTGTAGCTCTATAGTTAGTTGTTGAGGTGTACTTAGACGTGGGATAGGAAGATTGGATAATTGTTTTTGAGCCCACACATGGTTTACATTTACCATGGAATATGAATGAGTAGCTCATCGAGGCTTCAGACGACATGGATGAGCAGAACCAAAGCCTCTGTCATGTTACGTCATCTCATGTTAAGCCTGGAGTCACTTAGCCTATAGGACAGGATCTTTCCCTCTCTTTATGTTTTATGTGTCTTGTCTCACAGACGACTCTTAGTTTGTTTGTTATATTGTGATGGTTTCCCCAAGTCTTCTTAACCATTTTAGGCCTTTTGTTTCCCTCAGAACATGAAGAGAATGTCCAACGATCGCCATGAGATCCTGCAGCTCTGCCAATGAGATCGCTCTGCCTCGTTACCTGATCCAAGACCCCAGGAAGTGAAAGCCGGCAAAGAAAGTTCAACAATGTCACCAAAATGGACATTGTTGTGTGTGTGTGTGTGTGTGTGTGTGTCCCATCTTCCTCTTTCTGGAGATCACAGGGCACTTCTGTTTTCTTTTCTCACACAGGTGTGTTAGTGCATGTCTGGTCTGTGTTATCTGCCAGTGCTTGTAGTTCAAACACTTTGCCTCTGGGAAAGAGAGAGATAACACTGTACATTAGAGTTCTTCACAGGTCCACCCAAAATACCCGAGCGGGCCCGGGTCCAAAATTCTAAGTTTTCCATCCGGTCTGAGCCGGGTCTTGGGTCAATGTAACTATAGCCGACAGACCCGACTGGACCCGGCCATGGCTCTGCATAGCCTATAGCATATTTATTTACCAGTAAAACATAATGTATGCTACTATACAATACTGTACAACATGTCTCAATCACTCTGCTTTCTCTGGTTCCTCCGAAGTGACTCTGTAGTGACAGCTCTGTGATTCTAAGGAACTATTATATCTGGTTTGAGTCACTACTTGGCACTCGGCAACGCATCCGTCAGAGAGCTGGAACCAGGCCAAATATTTGAAATCTCCCTTTCTTGACAACCTCCTGAGATCTGAGTAATGAGTCATGTATCCATGGTTATATCACTTTTTTTAAACAGATGGAATCGTTTAGTTTACGATGTAAACATTTTTCTATAGGAATGCCTCTGAAATAATGACTACCCAAATTGTGTTTGTCACTTTTGTTGATGTTGAGCACTTGTTCACTTTTTTTGTTATGATTTTATTTCTAAAGATTTGAGTATCATACTGTTACTGAACAACCGGTGTACTCATGCTATGACATGAATGATTATTTTGCACAGCAAAGTTGATATTCCTATTGAGTGGTGTGAATGACTGTGTCCATAGACACAATTGTCTCTGTCTTTCTCTCCGAAAGGAGATTTGGACCTAGAGTGCCTAGTGCTTGTCCTGCAAGCCCAATGCTGCTTCTGCACCCATATAGCTGGCCATAGAAATTCAGACATATGCTACCTTCCGAGTACATGCAGTGTAACGTGTTTCACTTTTCTTTGTAAGCTACTAACGTGTGTGAGCATTTATATCTTTGTTATGAAAATACGTTCTGTAAATAGACATGTACATATATCAGACTTGAAGGAATGCTCAGCGTTTGGAATGTTCAAGTCTAGAACTGAGTGGAAAGGTATTTTGTAGATGCTCTTTTTTTTTACCTCTCTGATTGGCTGATTCATACTTAATTGTAAGTTGTGTACTACTCTGCCCTACAAAGGTAAAACGCAGTAACTACGCCAACAGTGAAACTGAGAAAAATGGCTTTGAAGTTGTTTTGCTAGCCAGCCAAATATGTTCTGCATATCACATTGGCAGTACTACTTTTATTCATTTGTTTGCTTCTGATACTTGAATTTTGTTTTTTTGTAAGACATTTTTTCTCAAGCTATTTATTTCTATGTAGATTTAGATAATCGTTTGGAGCGGATGGCACCTGGTCTTGCCTGAGTACTGTGTATGACTTGTTTATGGCAAGCAAAGCGTCTGAGAGAACATGTGTAAATTCTGCATTTGCTGGGCCAATAAATCTCCAGGAAAATAAGCGATCTTGTGGATGTCATATCTTCATTATTTATGTTTTTTGGGGCACACCTAACAAATGTTTCCCTTTGGAGAAGTATGCTAGAACCTTTAAAGCAACTAAATTGTCACCAAAACACTTGATTCTAAAAGGTACTATAGGACAATATAGAAGTGTTTTGAGAGTGCTGAGGCCTGTCGAAACACTACTTGATAGGCAGACACCCTATCAATGTGTTTCACTTTGGAGAGGGAGCCCAGAAACTTCAAAACAACTGGAAGCTGGAGTTTGTTGTACCATGCCACATTCAAACACATCTGTTTAAATAGTGTCACGCCAGAGCCAGATCAACACTAGCTGTCAACACCTATACTGACCTATAGGTAACTGCCAAAATAAAGGAAACACCAGCATAAAGTGTCTTAATAGGGCGTTGGGCCGCCACGAGCCAGAACAGCTTTAATGCGCCTTGGCAAAGATACTACATAAATACTCCTATTCTAACCATGGTAGCCAAAATAACGGGCAACTGGGCATTTTTATACATCACCCTAAGCATGATGGGATGTTAATTGCTTAATTAATTCGAACCACAGCTGCTTTCAATATACTTTGTATTCCTCGTTTACTCAAGTGTTGGCAGTTACCTGCTGTAGCTTGATGTGTCTGGTGCGGAGAACGAATGAAACCATTCTCTGTTAAAAATGCTCTCCCAGACAGTCCATGGAGTAAAACATGTTGGAGTAGCTGTTTTACAGGTCAGTAGAACACACACTCAAAAACAGGGATGAGGGTTTCGCAGTGTTTCTTAATCCTAGTCCTGGGGACCTAAAGGGGGGTTATTTTTTTGTTTTTGCCCTAGCGCTACACAGCTTATTCAAATTATCAGCTTATCATCGAGCTTTGGTGATTCGAATCAGGTGTTTGGTGCTAAGGCAAAAACAAAAATGTGCCCCTTTGGGTCCCCAGGGCCAGGATTAAGAAACACTGGTGTAATGTAATTGGACACAGTACAATTCATTAAATATGTGTTGAACTGAGGTAGGTCCAGCTCTCTCTGAACTCCTCTTGTTATTTACCCCTATTCCTGTCTCCTCTCTCCCCTACTCTTCTCATTTGGCTGTCAGATTTCAGTCAGATGGACATCAAAGGAGAAGTCACTGATGCAACAAAGGCTCTGAAGCAGTGCCCCCGGAATGAAGCTGCTTGTGTGTAATAACAGGGGCTTTATTTATCCATTATTAATCCTCCTAGAATAGCAGGGTCCAAGCCTTCTCTGTCCGTTTCTCTATTGTCTAGACACACAGAGCTGCATGGCAGTACAGAATGTCTCTGTGTCCTACATTCAGGGAATCCCTGTGCTGTACTGTGCTGTACAGGATTAGCCTAGCATTCTGTCCTCTGGCCCTCAGCACTACAGCAGTCTATAAACCACTGTCTCTCAACCCATACCCAGCTCTACCATGTATCGCCCTATTGGAGAGAAAGTGACAGCAGTCTCCCTCTTCATATCTGAGACAAGCACCGTTCTCCATCTATTCTACGGCTGCATGCCAAATGCCATCCTATTCCCTACAGCCTGTTACTTTTGACCAAGGCCCGTGAGGCTCAAAATAAGTGTACTATGTAGGGAATAGAGTGCCATTTGGGACACATCCTATTTCCATGTGGTGGTCCAGTAGCCTTCGTCCTGGTGAGATTCAGTAGTGTCCATAAAACAGCTGAGGCCATCAGGCCCATGTCATGTGCTGTTGATATGGCAGAGGCCAGAGGGTTGATGTGTAAACCAAGGGCAGGTCAGCAGCACTCTAGCTCTGATGGCAATACAGTACTATTTACAGTGGTCACATGGCTGCAGTTACATGTAACTCAATCACTCATAATTGCAAGGTCGAGGGGTTTTTGTCTCGCAAATAGTCAGACTATGTTGTCTGGGCAGAGTTAAAGATGTTGCTCTTGATAGTTGTTGCTGTGTTGTCGTTGTATAATTCATTCAGATGGGGTTTGTGCAGGGAGCATGGGGTAACTGTGGCATGCATACTGCGGTGATTCAACTCCAGCCAAACATACACTTTTGCTACTTGCCAACCCCGGCAGGCGCTGCTGTCAGATTCACGGCCCGATGTGGCTGGCCGGGGTTTTGGTCTACAGCAGCCAGAGTGTATGGGACTACTCTCATGTACACTTGTCTCGACCCAGTCACATGACCTCACACAAGCAAACTTCAGGAAAGTTATTTGCATTGGATTTTGCATACCCAGCTCAGGTTGAACTAATGTTTGATAGACTCAAAGTCCCTATACATGACAGATACCTGCATAGTCTATCTACTCTCACTTGTGTATGGTTATACATAAAGAATCCTGGTTTTGGCTGCAGGCTATTGGTCCATGTTTCTGTCTGTGTTTGTATGTTCTGTATGTGGTGCAGACCGGCTTTCTCCCTGTGTGTGTGTGTGTACAGTATATGCATGACTGTATGCATGTGTGATAATCTCTGTGGGAGAGAAGAGAAGCTGCTGTCAGAGTCATGAATGGAACATGGGTCTGGTTTACAGTGCATTCTGAAAGTATTCAGACCCCTTGACTTTTTCCACATTTTGTTACGTTACAACCTTATTCAAAATTGATTCAATTGTTTTTTCCCTCTATCTACACACAATGCCCCATAATGACAGAGCAAAAATTGTTTTTTGGACATTTTTGCAAATGTATTAAAAATAAACTGAAATAACATTTACATAAGTATTTAGACCATTTACTCAGTACTTTGTTGAAGCAACTTTGGCAGTGATTACAGCCTGGAGTCTTCTTGGGTATGACTCTACAAGCTTGGCACACCTGTATTTGGGGCGTTTCTCCCATTCTTCTCTGCAGATCCTTTCAAGTTCTGTCAGGTTGGATGGAGTGTCGCAGCACAGCTAATTTCAGGATCCTTCCGAGATGTTAGATCGTGATCAAGTCTGGCCTCTGGCTGGACCACTCAAGGACATTCATGCATTGTCTTCGCTGTGTGCTTAGGGTTGTTGTCCTGTTGGAAGGTAAACCTTTGCCCCAGTCTGAGATCCTGAGCTCTCTGGAGCAGGTTTTCATGAAGGATCTCTCTATACTTTCCTTTGTTTATCTTTCCCCCTATCCTGACTAGTCTCCCAGTCCCTGCCACTGAAAACATCCCCACAGCATGATGCTGCCGCCACTATGCTTCACCATAGGGATGGTACAAGGTTTACTCCAGACTTGACGCTTGACATTCAGACCAAAGAGTTCAATCTTGGTTTCATCAGAACAGAGAATCTTGTTTCTCATGGTCTGAGAGTCCTTTAGGTGCCTTTTGGCAAACTCCAAGCGGGCTGTCATGTGCCTGTATTAAGGAGTGGCTTCCGTGGAGTGCTGCAGAGATGGTTGTCCTTCTGGAAGGTTCTCCCATCTCCACAGAGAAACTCTGAAGCTCTGTCAGTGAGCATCAGGTTCTTGGTCACCTCCCTGACAAAGGCCCTTCTCCCCCGATTGCTCAATTTGGACGGCGGCCAGCTCTAGGAAGAGTCTTGATGGTTCCAAACTTCTTCAATTTAAGAATGATGGAGGCCATTGTGTTCTTGGGGACCTTCAATGCTGCAGAACTTTTTTGTTACCCTTCCCCAGATCTGTGCCTCGACACAAGCCTGTCTCGGAGCTCTACGGACAATTCCTTCGACCTCGTGGCTTGATTTTTGCTTTGACATCCATTGTCAACTGTGGGACCTTATATAGACAGGTGAGTGTGCCTTTCCAAATAATTTCCAATCAATAGAATTTTAGCACAGGTGGACTCCAATCTGGTTGTAGAAACATCTCAAGGTTGATCAATGGAAACAGGATGCACCTGAGCTCAATTTCGAGTTACTTCTGTTTTCTAAAAATATGTTTTTGCTTTGCTATAATGGTGTAATAAGTTAGTTGAGGATTATTTAAAATAATCAATTTTACTATAAGGCTGTAACGTAACAAAATGTGAATGTCAAGGGGTCTGAATACTTTCCGAATGCACTGTAACTGTCTCTGCTAAGCCAGCACTCCACAAATAGATCCCTAATGCTGCACTGGCTAACTGATGCTAATCACTTTATCTATTCATGTTCTGTATGGGAAACTAGTGTTGCAGACCTGTGTCATGTCACTTCCTCTCATGTGTAATTTTCATGTCCCCGTTCAGGGGAAGTTAATTTTAAAGTGTTGTCTCGTGCTTTCTTCTCTCTTTTTCATATTTGCTCATTTATTTCTCACTTTGTCATTATGGGGTGCACTGTAACTGTCTCTACTAATCCAGCCCTCCACAAATAGGTCCCTAATACTGCACTGACTAACTGATGCCAATCACTGTTTTATCCATTCATGTTCTGTATGGGGAACTGGTGTTGCAGTGCCTAGTAATTTCATTTCTGCTCATGTGTCATGTCCCCGTTCAGGGGAAGTTCATTTAAAAATGTTGATATACTTTCTCACTCACTCACATAGCTGTGTCATGACTCAGCTCTCTGTCCTCTCCAAGGTGATGAGCTCTTCCTCATTAACAGATCAAGTTCTGATAAGACGGACACGGTAATCCTGTCAGTCTAAACTGACCCCTCTGATCTACCCAGCATAATCACACACGTACATGCACGCACACACATACAGTTCCTTCCGAAAGTATCCACACCCCTCGACTGTTTCCACATTGTTGTTTCACAGCCTGATTTTTCAAATGGATTCAATGTAGATTTTTTTATATCTACACACAGTACCCCATAATGTCAAAGCGGAATAATGTTTTTCAAACCTTTTACAAATTAATAAAACACGAGAAGCTTAAATTTATTTCTTGAGTCAAGAACCATTCAACCCATTTGTTAAGACTAAATAAGTTCAGGAGCAAAGATTTGCTTAAGCATGGACTCACTCTGTGCAATAATAATGTTTAACATGATTTTTGAATGACTACCTCATCTCTGTACCCCACACATACAATTATCTATAAGATCCCTCAGTTGAGCAGTGACTTTCAAACACCGATTCAACCACAAAGACCAGGGAGGTTTTCCAATGCCTCGCAAAGAAGTGCACCTTTTGGTAGATGGGTTAAAAAAAGACATCCTTTTCAGCATGGTCAAATATGAATTACACTTTGGATGGTGTATCAATACACCCAGTCACTACGAAGATACAGGCATCCTTCCTAACTCAGTTGCCGGAGGAAGGAAACCGCTCAGGGATTTCACTATGTTAGAGTTTAATGGCTACGATAGGAGAAAACTGAGGATGAATCAACGACATTGTAGTTACTCCACAATACTAACCTCATTGACAGAGTGAAAGGAAGGAATATATTCCAAAACGTGCATCCTGTTTGCAACAAGGCACTCATGTAATACTGCAACAAAATGTGACAAAGCAGTTCAACAGTTTTCAGGCTGTAACACAGCAAAATGTTGAGGAAGTCGAGGGGTCTGAATTACTTTCTGAAGGCACTGTACATGTACACTCATACATACACACACACACACACACACAAACCTGGAAAAAGTAATCATGATGCGACCTTGTGACCATTAATCATCATGTTGTAAACAGTCCTAAATGGCTTTATTACTGCTGCATCAATCACAAGACACACCTTCACACACACTCACTGTCACACTCACTTACAAAGCCTGTGTTTGTCCAACCTGTCTGTAACCCTAAAAGGAAATTAAATGAGAGACAGTCACAGAGCCACTCCTCTTTCCATCCCTCTCTCTTTGTCTGGGGGTCATTGACGGGGAGATTCCATCCCTCTCTCCCCTAACCTGGACAATGCTGGGCCAATTGTACACCACCTCATGGGTCTCCCGGTCACGGCTGGCTGTGACACAGCCTGGGATCGAACATGGGTCTGTAGTGACGCCTCAAGCGCGGCGATGCAGTGCCTTAGACCACTCGGGAGACCCTAAGAATAGGCTGTTTAAGTGCAAATCGAGGGCTTGTCTCTTTCTGGTGTCACTTTATTTTTCCCTCATTGGAAAATATTGGAGTCCAAACGTTGACAATAAAATACAGATGAGGAGGCAGATAGACAAGTGGTTCTGTCGTTTGAGAATTGGTGCCCAGAATTGGTTCCAACTGTTTTAGTATTTCCTGTGACTGTTTTGATATTTCCACTAAAGAAACGAAGGCAGTGATTCAAGTTAGGAAAGCTTCTAGTCATGATGACCCAGCTGAAAATGCCAGACGAGCTGGGAAGGATTGATGTCGAGGGAAAGTTAGAGTAACATTCGGTCGGAGATATTTGGTGTACAAGCTTAAGGGGGTTATAAAATGGAGGTAAAATCTGGGCCTCCCTCACTACAGTAAATGGGTTAAAGCTTGCTGAGGGCTAACAGGATTGCTGCGGAGGACACTGCAATGCCAACTGGCATCGGTACAGATGGCATCACCCTGTGTGTGCATGTTCCTTTCCTCTCCAAGAAATACACTCCAGTCTCCACCACTCCCCGTTTCAGACTTTTCAGCCTCAATCATTCTCATTTACATCTCTCCTCTCCCTCCCTTTCCACTATTGAGCCTGACCCGCTCAAGGGTACGTGAGCCTCCACACATCACTTTCATCACTCTCTGGAATCAATTATAAAGTCACAGTGGAGGCCAACGTATCTCTGAGTGGGTCAGGCTCAATAGTGCAGATGAGGAAAGAGAGAGAGAGAGAGAGAGAGAGAGGCAGAGGCATTAGGAGGGTGGGGTCATTTAGGTGGACGTGAGTTTATTCACATCCCACTGAGGGGCATGAATCGGGATGGCTGTGTGAAAGCACGTTCCAACACTATTGTTCCAGTAGGCTGACTAACAGTGTATCTTCTCTCTCACAGCTGTATCTGAGCGTTGCAACTTCAGACTCCTTCAGCTTGTCTGGCCTCAGTACCATGAAACCAGTCAGACTCATGATCCAGATTGCCCCCAGCCTCTCGTTCTCTCTGTTCCACTTCACTCCCCAGTGACAGATGGAATGGGGTTGGTGGACTGAGAGACCAGTATCCCCAGTTACCATTTACCCAGCAACAGGATCAACATATATCTCCTGTAAGTGACCTGCACCTTCACCCACATACACCATGTCACGGTTCATTCACATTGATGGTTAAATGTTTTTTTCTGTAGGCTATTGGACCATGTGTTTGTATGCTCTGTATGTGGCGGTGCAAACTGACTTTCTCCCTGTGTGAGTGTATGTTCATGCATGAGTGAGTGCACACGTTTGTGTGTGCATGTGTGTGTACAGTATATGCATTAATGTGTGTATGTGATAATCTCTGTGGGAATGGAACATGGGTCTGGTTTACAGTGCATTCTGAAAGTATTCAGACCCCTTGACTTTTTCCACATTTTGTTACTTTACAGCCATATTCAAAATTGATTAAATTGTTTTTTTCCCTCATCAATCTTCACACAATGCCCCATAGTGACAGAGCAACATTTTTCTTTGCAAATGTATTAATATCACATATATCACTTATTCAACATTTTGTTGTGTTCCAGCCTGAAAAAGTTCATTGCTATGACACATTTTTTGCAGTATTACATTATTGCCTTGTTGCAAACTCTGTCAATGAGGTTGGTATTATGGAAAAGCTACCATGTTGATCCATCGTCAGTTTTTCCCTATCACAGCCATTAAACTCAGTAATTGTTTTAAAGTCCCCATTGGCCTCATGCTGAAATCCCTGAGCGGTTTCCTTCCTCTCCGGCAACTAAGTTAGGACGGAAGCCTGTATCTTTGTAGTGACTGGGTGTATTGATACACCATCCAAAGTGTAATTTCATATTTGACCATGCTCAAAGGGATATTTCATGTGTTTTTTTCCCCATCTACCATAGGTGCACTTCTTTGCGAGGCATTGGAAAACCTCCCCTGGTCTTTGTGGTTGAATCTGTTTGAAATTCACTGCTCAACTGAGGGACCTTACAGATAATTGTATGTGTGGGGTACAGAGATGAGGTAGTCATTCAAAAATCATGTTAAACACTATTATTGCACACAGAGCGAGTCCATGCAACTTCTTATGTGACTTGTTAAACAAATTTGTACTCCTGAACTTATTTAGTGTTGTCATAACAAATGGGTTGAATTCCTATTGACTCAAGACATTTCAGCTTCCATGTTTTATTAATGAGTAATTGTTCATTTTTTTAAATCCACTTTGACATTATGGGGTATTGTGCGAAGGTCAATGGGAAAAAAAATCTAAATTTAATCAATTTGAAATTCAGGCTGTAACCCAACAAAATGTCAAGGGACCTGAATACGTAATGAAGGCACTGTGTGTGTGTGTGTGTGTGTGTGTGTGATAATGCTGGGTTGATCAGAAGGGTCCGTTTTGACTGACAGGATTACTGTGTCCGTCTTCTCAGACCTAAGAGAACATGATCACATGATCTGTTAATGAGG
This sequence comes from Oncorhynchus nerka, assembly GCF_034236695.1. Taxonomy (NCBI): domain Eukaryota; kingdom Metazoa; phylum Chordata; class Actinopteri; order Salmoniformes; family Salmonidae; genus Oncorhynchus; species Oncorhynchus nerka. The sequence continues at coordinate 29,495,187 of NC_088403.1, read as the reverse complement.
AGGAGCTCATCACCTTGGAGAGGACAAAGAGCTGAGTCATGGCACAGCTGAAAGAGAGAGAGAGAGATAGTAAGTGAGACATTTTTAAATGAACTTGAGCAGAAATTAAATGAAATTACTAGGCACTGCAACACTAGTTCCCCATACAGAACATGAATGGATAAAACAGTGATTGGCATCAGTTAGTCAGTGCAGTATTAGGGACCTATTTGTGGAGGGCTGGATTAGTAGAGACAGTTACAGAGCACCCCATAATGACTCCATAAGGATTCGGGCCCTTTACTCTGAGACTCGAAATTGAGCTCAGGTGCATTCTGTTTCCAATGATCAACCTTGGGATGTTTCTACAACCGGATTGGAGTCCACCTGTGGTAAAATTCTATTGATTGGAAATTATTTGGAAAGGCACACACACCTGTCTATATAAGGTCTCACAGTTGACAGTTCATGTCAGAGCAAAAACCAAGCCATGAGGTCGAAGGAATTGTCCGTAGAGCTCCGAGACAGGATTGTGTCGAGGCACAGATCTGGGAAAAGGTATCAAAAAAGTTCTGCAGCGTTGAAGGTCCCCAAGAACACAATGGCCTCCACCATTCTTAAATGGAAGAAGTTTGAAACCTCCAAGACTCTTCCTAGAGCTGGCCGCCTGGCCAAATTGAGCAATCGGGGGAGAAGGGCCTTTGTCAGGGAGGTGACCAAGAACCTGATGCTCACTCTGACAGAGCTTCAGAGTTTCTCTGTGGAGATGGGAGAACCTTCCAGAAGGACAACAATCTCTGCAGCACTCCACGGAAGCCACTCCTCAGTAAAAGGAACATGACAGCCCGCTTGGAGTTTGCCAAAAGGCACCTAAAGGACTCTCAGACAATGAGAAACAAGATTCTCTGGTCTGATGAAACCAAGATGGAACTCTTTAGTTTGAATGCCAAGTGTCACGTCTGGAGGAAACCTGTCACCATCCCTATGGTGAAAAGAATAGGCTTGTTTTTTTTGTTGCCCCAATTCCGTGATATCCAATTGGTAGTTAGTCTTGTCCCATCGCTACAACTGCCCAATGGACTTGTGAGAGGTGAAAGTCGAGAGCCATGCATGCGACCCTACCAACTGCACTGCTTCTTGACACATTGCTCGCTTAAACCGGAATCCAGCCGCACCAATGTGTGGGGAAAAAAACACCATCCAGCCAGCGACCAAAGTGCTTTTTCATGTGCCCGTCCCACCTCAAGGAGTCACTAGAGCGCAATGGGACAAGGAAATCCCAGCCAGCCAAACGCTCCCTTAACCCGGATAACGCTGGGCCAATTGTGCACCACCTCACGGATCTCCCAATCACAGCCGGCTGTGTCACAGCCTGGAATTGAACCGGGGTCTGTATTGACGCCTCAAGCACAGTGATGCAGTGCTTTAAACAGCTGCGCCACTCGAGAGGCCCTAACAATAGGCTGTTTAAGTGCAAACCGAGGGGTTGTTTCTTTCTGGTATGACTGTATTTTCCCCTCATTGGACAATACTGGAATCCAAACAGGAAAATGCAGATGAATAGGCAGATGTAGACAAGCTGTTCTGTTGTATAAGAATTGGTTCCAACTGTTTCAGTATTTCCTGTGACTGTTTTTTTGTATTTCCACTAAAGAAACTAAAAACAGTATTTCTTGTTAGGACAGCCTCTAGCCATGATGACCCAGCTGAAACTGCCAGATGGGCAGTGCTGTCAAGGGGAAGTTAGAGTAACATTCGGTCGGAGATATTTGGTGTACAAACTTAAGGGGGTTATAAAATGAAGGTAAAATCTGGGCCTCCCTCACTACAGTAAATGGGTTAAAGCTTGCTGAGGGCTAACAGGATTGCTGCGGAGGACACAGCAATGCCAACTGGCATCGGTACAGATGGCATCACCCTGTGTGTGCATGTTCCTTTCCTCTCCAAGAAATACACTCCAGTCTCCACCACTCCCCTTTTCAGACCTTTCAGCCTCAATCGTTGTCAGTTACATCTCTCTCCTCTCTCCCTCTTTCCTCCTCTCTCCGCTATTTAGCCTAACCCACTCAGGGGTACGTGAGCCTCCAGACATCACATCACTCTCTGGGATCAATTATAAAGTCACGAGGGAGGGGGAGAGAGGATGGGGAAAGAAGAGAATTGGGGCATAGAAAGAGAGAGGGAGAGAGGCAGAGGATTAGGAGGGTGGCATAATTTAGGCGGACGTGAGTTTATTCACATCCCACTGAGGGGCATGAATCGGGATGGCTGTGTGAAAGCACGTTCCAACACTATTGTTCCAGTAGGCTGACTAATAGTGTATCTTCTCTCTCACAGCTGTATCTGAGCGTTGCAACTTCAGACTCCTTCAGCCTGTCTGGCCTCAGTACCATGAAACCAGTCAGACTCATGATCCAGATTGCCCCCAGCTCTCGTTCTTGCTCTCGTTCACAACTCTCGTTCTCTCTGTTCCACTTCACTCCCCAGTGACAGATGGAATGGGGTTAGTGGACTGAGAGACCAGTCTCCCCAGTTACCATTTACCCAGCAACAGGATCAACATATTACCCATATCTCCCGTAAGTGGCCTGCACCTTCACACACATACACCTACTGCACACACAGACACAGTCACCGTTCATCCACATTAATGGTTAACTGACACAATTACTCACGTAAGGTGTCTGTCTACCCTCACCTGTTGAATATACTGTATGCAGGCGTGTTTGCACCTTCACCCATGGAATCTGATCCAACATGTCTATGTGGCGGCATCGTCTGACCTCTGGTATATTATATTACCTTTGGAAGGTAACTACATTGATCAGATGATTGAGTAGAAGAAAGGTTACGATAGAGTTAACTCTCCCTTTTGCTGGGTCTACAAGGCCTTGTAGGGATGTGAGCTTTCATACTGTCCAGTAGGGATGTGAGCTTTCATACTGTCCAGTAGGGATGTGAGCTTTCAAACTGTCCAGTAGGGATGTGAGCTTTCATACTGTCCAGTAGGGATGTGAGCTTTCATACTGTCCAGTAGGGATGTGAGCTTTCATACTGTCCAGTAGGGATGTGAGCTTTCATACTGTCCAGTAGGGATGTGAGCTTTCATACTGTCCAGTAGGGATGTGAGCTTTCAAACTGTCCAGTAGGGATGTGAGCTTTCATACTGTCCAGTAGGGATGTGAGCTTTCATACTGTCCAGTCAGCAGAGACTCTGGTTCAGAATGAGAATAATAACATTGGGCATAGCTCCAGACTGTTACAACACAGTGAATCAATGTTTTATATGAGAAGAGCGGTAGGAGTGAGTATTTTTCCAGTGAACATGTGGGACAGACAGACATAGGACTCTGTTTCTCCTTTCAAAACCGTGTTCTCATAGCTGACCCTGGTCCCCAGTTGCCCGCAAAAAAGGATTTCCTGTGAGCTCTCTGAATGGTCTCTAGTGTGTGTGTGTGTGTGTGTGTGTGTGTGTGATTATAGCAGCAGCAGTGGTCAGAGACCCAGCAGTAACAACTATGGAGATTTCCCCTGAGTTTAGTCCTCTGGTAACAAGGCTGCATTGTACTGTGTGCATCTGGTGTGGAGTCATGTCTCCCAAACCCATGCATGCACACACAATTCACAACCACTGTCTACCTGCTACACGGCCTGGTGTCTCACTCCGACACTATGCCGACACTAAGTGGGTGGAAGAGGGACTAAAACAGACTATTTAGTACATGTGTGGTCCAAGTATAGAAAGAGAGGGGAGGAAATGGGAATAGTTGTTTTCTAAAAAGGCAGACATACACTTAGGGTGGAGTCATTAAAACTTGTTTTTCAACCACTCCACACATTTCTTGTTAACAAACTGTAGTTTTTGCACCCATGGACTCTGTTTCATCCTTGGGAGCAATTTCCAAACGCCTGAAGGTACTACGTTCATCTGCACAAACAATAGTACACAAGTACTATCGTTTGGCAGCATCATGTTGTGGGGGTGCTTCTCTGCAGGAGGTACTGGTGCACTTCACAAAATAGATGGCATCATGAGGGAGGAAATTTATGTGGATATTTTGAAGCAACATCCCAAGACATCAGTCAGGAATTTAAAGCTTGGTCGCAAATGGGTCTTCCAAATGGACAATGACCCCAAGCATACTTCCAAAGTTGTGGCAAAATGGCTTAAGGACAACAAAGTCAAGGTATTGGAGTGGCCAACACAAAGGCCTGACCTCAATCCTATAGAACATTTGTGGGCAGAACTGAAAAAGCGTGTGTGAGCAAGGAGGCCTACAAACCTGACTCAGTTACACCAGCTCTGTCAGGAGGAATGGGCCAAAATTCACCCAACTTATTGTGGGAAGCTTGTGGAAGGCTACCCAAAACGTTTGACCTAAGTTAAACAATTTAAAGGCAATGCTACCGAATACTAATTGAGTGTATGTAAACTTCTGACCCTCTGGGATTGTGATGAAAGAAATAAAAGCTGAAATAAATAATTCTGTACTATTATTCTGACATTTCACATTCTTAAACCAAAGTGGTGATCCTAACTGACCTAAGACAGGGAATTTTTACTTCAATTAAATGTCAGGAATATGTGAAAAAATCGTTTAAAAAAAAACTGTATTTGACTAAGGTGTATGTAAACTTCAACTGTATCAGTGCCCAGCATTTTTGGACCCAGTGGATCACAGCAAATGAATCTCTTCCATCACTGATCACAAGGTCTCTGCGCTGGCCATCTATGCTTGGACAGCCCCAGAGGGGCCAGGTCACAGTTATGACTGACTGTGTTATGTGACAGTTTAAATCATTTGAAAACCAATCAGCTGTAATTTGGTTATCAAATGAGATTTGAATTATCTGTTTTATACGTGACAAGGATCAAGGACAATAAGTAATATGGTGTTATATCACTTTTATAATATGCAATAATAAAATGTCTCCTGTCCGCCTTGACCCATATTTTACCTTACAGACATTGAATTCAGTTCAGATGACGACTTTGCAGTACATTTGTGGAAGTTGCACATACAGCTCACATACAGCAAAATTATCAGTTTCTCTGGTTTTACTATTTATACGTATCTTTGGTTTAAAAAAAAGTTTTGTTTTATTCCATAAACAACTGACAACATTTCTCCCAAATTCGAAATAAAAATATTGACATTTAGAGCCTTTATTTGCAGAAAATGACAACTGGTCAAAATAACAAAAAAGTTCCAGTGTTGTCAGACCAAGAATAATGCACAAAAAAGAAGTTCATATTCATTTTTAAACACAATACTAATGTCACCGACCAGTGGGTGAGAGACTTGGAGAGGCCTACAAGCCACAGTGTCTATCACCCACTGTTCCCCAACTCTGAGGATTGTTTTTTCCAGCAGGACAATTCTCCATGGCACACAGCCAGGTCAATCAAGGTGTGGATGGAGGACCACCAGATCAAGACCCTGTCATGGCCAGCCCAATCTCCAGACCTGAACCCCATTGAAAACCACCAGATCAAGACCCTGTCATGGCCAGCCCAATCTCTAAACCTGAACCCCATTGAAAACCACCAGATCAAGACCCTGTCATGGCCAGCCCAATCTCCAGACCTGAACCCCATTGAAAACCACCAGATCATGACCCTGTCATGGCCAGCCCAATCTCCAGACCTGAACCCCATTGAAAACCACCAGATCAAGACCCTGTCATGGCCAGCCCAATCTCCAGACCTGAACCCCATTGAAAACCACCAGATCAAGACCCTGTCATGGCCAGCCTAATCTCCAGACCTGAACCCCATTGAAAACCACCAGATCAAGACCCTGTCATGGCCAGCCCAATCTCTAAACCTGAACCCCATTGAAAACCACCAGATCAAGACCCTGTCATGGCCAGCCCAATCTCTAAACCTGAACCCCATTGAAAACCACCAGATCAAGACCCTGTCATGGCCAGCCCAATCTCCAGACCTGAACCCCATTGAAAACCACCAGATCATGACCCTGTCATGGCCAGCCCAATCTCCAGACCTGAACCCCATTGAAAACCACCAGATCAAGACCCTGTCATGGCCAGCCCAATCTCCAGACCTGAACCCCATTGAAAACCACCAGATCAAGACCCTGTCATGGCCAGCCTAATCTCCAGACCTGAACCCCATTGAAAACCACCAGATCAAGACCCTGTCATGGCCAGCCCAATCTCTAAACCTGAACCCCATTGAAAACCACCAGATCAAGACCCTGTCATGGCCAGCCTAATCTCCAGACCTGAACCCCATTGAAAACCACCAGATCAAGACCCTGTCATGGCCAGCCCAATCTCTAAACCTGAACCCCATTGAAAACCACCAGATCAAGACCCTGTCATGGCCAGCCCAATCTCCAGACCTGAACCCCATTGAAAACCACCAGATCATGACCCTGTCATGGCCAGCCCAATCTCCAGACCTGAACCCCATTGAAAACCACCAGATCAAGACCCTGTCATGGCCAGCCCAATCTCCAGACCTGAACCCCATTGAAAACCACCAGATCAAGACCCTGTCATGGCCAGCCTAATCTCCAGACCTGAACCCCATTGAAAACCACCAGATCAAGACCCTGTCATGGCCAGCCCAATCTCTAAACCTGAACCCCATTGAAAACCACCAGATCAAGACCCTGTCATGGCCAGCCCAATCTCCAGACCTGAACCCCATTGAAAACCACCAGATCATGACCCTGTCATGGCCAGCCCAATCTCTAAACCTGAACCCCATTGAAAACCTCTGGAATGTGATCAAGAGGAAGATGGATGGTCACCAGCCATCAAACAAAGCAGAGCTGATTGAATTGTTGCGCCAGTAGTGGCATAAAGTCACCCAACATCAATGTGAAAGACTGGTGGAGGGCATGTCAAGACGCATGAAAGCTGTGAATGAAAATCAGGGTTATTCCATCAAATATTGAATTCTGAACTCTTCCTAAGTTAAAACATTGAGTGTTGTGTTTAAAAATGAATATGAACTTATTTTCTTTGCAATATTCGAGGTCTGACAACACTGCACATTTTTGGTTATTTTGACCAGTTGTCATTTTCTACAAATAAGTGCTCTAAATTACAATCTTTTTATTTGGAATTTGGGATAAATTTAGTCAGTAATTTAGTAAAACCAGAAAAATGGACACATTTGCAGTGGTCTCTTAAGTTTTTCCAAAGCTGTATATATGTGTGTCATGCACAGCATGACTTTTGACAATGTAATTAATCAATCTAACCCTTTTTTTGAATACACATCTGAGGTTCCTTAGAATAACACAGAATATCCAATCCTCCAGTGTTTTCATTCCTTAGACCACTGCAACCGCAGTTTCTTGTTTTATGCTGAAAGAAGTGAAACACTGTAAGGCCGTCGGCTGCCATAACCCATTCGTATCAAGGTACGACAAGTTGTGCATTCTTTTATGGGTCTTTGGGCAGCAATATTGTACTGGACTGTCAGTTGACTAACTGTAGCCACTCTGTTGCTCTGCACAATTCGTGTCAGGCTCTTTTGTCCTCTTTCATCAATGATCCGTTTTTGACCACTGGCCTGCGTTGGCTGGATGTCCTTTGGGCGGAGGACCATACACACGGAAAACTGTCGAACCTGAAAAACCCAGCAGCGTTGCAGATCTTGACACTCAAACCGGTGTGCCTGGCACCTACTACCATAACCCGTTCAAAGGCACTGAATGGCAGACATACGCAATCCATGTCTCAATTGTCTTACAAATCCGTCTTTAAAACCATCTCCCCTTCATCTACACTGATTGAAGTGGATTTGACACAAGGGATCATATTGTCCACCTGGATTCACCTGGTCAGTCTGTCATGGAAAGAGCATGTGTTCCTAATGTTTTGTCCACTCTGTGTATATTTGGACGCCTACCTGCCCTTGTGTTTAACATGACACTCTCCACTGACAGTGTAATTCATCAACCTAACCCTTTATTGCGTACACATCTGAGGTTCCTTAGATTAAAACGGAACACATGTTTTGCAATGAATTTAAGCAACAATGTGCATAGATTGGTACAGTACTGTGAAGTAAAATCCCATGTTGCAACAGTAACTTTATATCACTCTATCACGTACTTCTTACTCAACTTCCTCCTAATTCTAGATTTGACATTACCACAACGGAATAGCATAGCTACATAGCTATTTCAAAGTCAGCCTTGAGCGATCTGGCTGGCTAAAATAGCCATAAGACTGCTAAATAGTTAAATAAATGGTTACCTAGATTATCAAATCAAATCAAATCAAATTTATTTATATAGCCCTTCGTACATCAGCTGATATCTCAAAGTGCTGTACAGAAACCCAGCCTAAAACCCCAAACAGCAAACAATGCAGGTGATTATCTGCATTGACCCTATCTTGCTCTGACTCTATGGACCCTCACCAGACTATACACATTTATATACACAGTGTATAGTATACACACTCAGTCTCACACACTATACTGACACATACTGTATACATACATACATACATACATACATACAAACACAACACACACACAAACAACCACACAATCTTGTTTAACTAACCTTGTGGGAAGACACAATTGATTACCATTCACAATTATATTTGACCTAACCCCAAAACCTAACCCTACACCTAACCCTTAAATCTAACCCTAACACTAAATCTAAACTTAACCTTAAACCCCCTAGAAATATACTTTTTCCTTGTGGGAACTAACAAAATGTCCCCAGTTGGTCCGCACAAAAACGTTTACTATTCTTTTGGGGATATCTGGTCCCCACAAGTATAGTTAAACATGTCCACACACACACACATACACACACACCAGTGGAGGCTGGTGAGAGGAGCTATGGGAGGACGGGTTCATTGTAATGGCTGGAATGGAATAAATGGAACGTTATGTATCAAACAGATAAAACATAAGGGATGAAGAACGTATTAAGATTGGTGGAGAGGAACATAAGATTTCACTATATAAAGATGACCTTCCCCTCTATCTGAGCCACAGGCATCCATCCCATCCTCCTCATGAAGATTATTACCTTGTTTGGTCATTACTCAGGGTACAAAGCCAATGTTGACAAAACAGAAAGCATGGAAATAGGAGCCGATATTCCACAGCAAACAAAGGCATTGTTGTCCTTTAAATGGCCAGACTGGTATTAAATATGTAGGAATTACCATACCTTGTATGAGGCAAATGATATTAAACTTGGCAATTGAATTAAAGCAGATACGGACAGACGGAACATTCTGCCTCTCTCTCTAATGGGGAGAGTAGAATCAGTCCGAATGAACATCCTGCCTCTCTCTCTAATGGGGAGAGTAGAATCAGTCCGAATGAACATTCTGCCTCTCTCTCTAATGGGGAGAGTAGAATCAGTCCGAATGAACATCCTGCCTCTCTCTCTAATGGGGAGAGTAGAATCAGTCCGAATGAACATCCTGCCTCTCTCTAATGGGGAGAGTAGAATCAGTCCGAATGAACATCCTGCCTCTCTCTCTAATGGGGAGAGTAGAATCAGTCCGAATGAACATCCTGCCTCTCTCTCTAATGGGGAGAGTAGAATCAGTCCGAATGAACATCCTGCCTCTCTCTCTAATGGGGAGAGTAGAATCAGTCCGAATGAACATCCTGCCTCTCTCTCTAATGGGGAGAGTAGAATCAGTCCGAATGAACATCCTGCCTCTCTCTCTAATGGGAAGAGTAGAATCAGTCCGAATGAACATCCTGCCTCTCTCTCTAATTTGGAGAGTAGAATCAGTCCGAATGAACATCCTGCCTCTCTCTCTAATAGGGAGAGTAGAATCAGTCCGAATGAACATCCTGCCTCTCTCTCTAATGGGGAGAGTAGAATCAGTCTGAATGAACATCCTGCCTCTCTCTCTAATGGGGAGAGTAGAATCAGTCCGAATGAACATCCTGCCTCTCTCTCTAATGGGGAGAGTAGAATCAATCCGAATGAACATCCTGCCTCTCTCTCTAATGGGGAGAGTAGAATCAGTCCGAATGAACATCCTGCCAAGATTACTGTACCCATTTCAGATGTTACCTATCCCTATAGCTACCTCTACTTTTGACCCAGTGAGCCGATTGATCTCCTGTTTTACATGGCAAGGAAAACGTCCAAGAGTGCGATTGAAAACTCTCTAAAGAATCAGGTGGCCTAGCTGTGCCCAACCTTAAGTTATACTGTTGGGCAGCTCAACTTAAACCATTGACTACCTGGCTTGTTGATGACAGTGGGTCGTGATGGCTCGACACAGAGAAGTACTTTTGTACTTCAATACCCCTGACAGCTCTACCATTTTCTGATTCTGATGTCAATGAACATGAGAGAGGCACCTGGTCTCACTTTGAAGATTTGGAGAACGGTTAAAAAAATATTCCATATACACACATCAGTCTAAACGTAGCTCTATGGGTTTAATTCAGGGCCTTGGGCCATCTCTGTGGTCTGCATTTAATCTGTCTTTCATACACCAACTTTTCCATGGAGACCAATTAAAGTCATTCCAGCAGTTTACAGAAGAGTTCGGCCTCACTAGGACATATTTGTTAACAGATTCTAACAAACCCAGACACTTTCTGGAGAAGCATAAAGATTGGGCTATCATCCAGTACCTGAAAACACTACAACTGCTCCTGATGAGGTCTCAAAATCAAGAGCGTGTCACCGACATTATCTCCCTTTTGTACCTGAACCTTGTTTCAATGGCTGATTATGACTCTTTGTACTTGAAAAGTACATGGGAGACAGAAATACAGGAGCCTATCTCAGATCAAGAATGGTGTGTAATACTGTATGTACTGCGCTACACCAATGACAACTCTTGGAGAGAATTTAAGTGGAAAGTGACTTCTAGATTTTTCAGAACCCTCAAACTTACAGCAAAAGCTGGAATCACCACCACCAGCGAGTTCTCGAGCCAGTGTGGAGAACAAAAAGGTAAGCACCATCATATATTCTATGACTGTCCAAGGTTGAGCAACTTCTGGGACTTGGTGTACAGGGGACCTGTGCAAAGTTTTTGAGGCAAAAATCCCACCAGATTTTAAGACCGCTGTATTGGGTGTTATATCTGCTGGTATCATAGGCAGGAAAAGTATTTATTTGTTACAAATTCTGCTTACCACAGCTGTTATTTATTTAAATGGTCACCTATAGAAATCCCCTTTTTTTCTGATCCCCCCACCTCCTTTTTTTATTCTTCCTTTTTATATTACTGTCCTGCTTTATTTAAGCAATAAGGCCCGAAGAGGTGTGGTATATGGCCTATATGCTGAGGTACCTTATTTACAGTGCCTTGCGAAAGTATTCGGCCCCCTTGAACTTTGCGACCTTTTGCCACATTTCAGGCTTCAAACATAAAGATATAAAACTGTATTTTTTTGTGAAGAATCAACAACAAGTGGAACACAATCATGAAGTGGAACGACATTTATTGGATATTTCAAACTTTTTTAACAAATCAAAAACTGAAAAATTGGGCGTGCAAAATTATTCAGCCCCCTTAAGTTAATACTTTGTAGAGCCACCTTTTGCTGCGATTACAGCTGTAAGTCGCTTGGGGTATGTCTCTATCAGTTTTGCACATCGAGAGACTGAATTTTTTCCCCATACCTCCTTGCAAAACAGCTCGAGCTCAGTGAGGTTGGATGGAGAGCATTTGTGAACAGCAGTTTTCAGTTCTTTCCACAGATTCTCGATTGGATTCAGGTCTGGACTTTGCCTCGGCCATTCTAACACCTGGATATGTTTCTTTTTGAACCATTCCATTGTAGATTTTGCTTTATGTTTTGGATCATTGTCTTGTTGGAAGACAAATCTCCGTCCCAGTCTCAGGTCTTTTGCAGACTCCATCAGGTTTTCTTCCAGAATGGTCCTGTATTTGGCTCCATCCATCTTCCCATCAATTTTAACCATCTTCCCTGTCCCTGCTGAAGAAAAGCAGGCCCAAACCATGATGCTGCCACCACCATGTTTGACAGTGGGGATGGTGTGTTCAGGGTGATGAGCTGTGTTGCTTTTACGCCAAACATAACGTTTTGCATTGTTGCCAAAAAGTTCAATTTTGGTTTCATCTGACCAGAGCACCTTCTTCCACATGTTTGGTGAGTCTCCCAGGTGGCTTGTGGCAAACTTTAAATGACACTTTTTATGGATATCTTTAAGAAATGGCTTTCTTCTTGCCACTCTTCCATAAAGGCCAGATTTGTGCAATATACGACTGATTGTTGTCCTATGGACAGAGTCTCCCACCTCAGCTGTAGATCTCTGCAGTTCATCCAGAGTGATCATGGGCCTCTTGGCTGCATCTCTGATCAGTCTTCTCCTTGTATGAGCTGAAAGTTTAGAGGGACGGCCAGGTCTTGGTAGATTTGCAGTGGTCTGATACTCCTTCCATTTCAATATTATCGCTTGCACAGTGCTCCTTGGGATGTTTAAAGCTTGGGAAATCTTTTTGTATCCAAATCCGGCTTTAAACTTCTTCACAACAGTATCTCGGACCTGCCTGGTGTGTTCCTTGTTCTTCATGATGCTCTCTGCGCTTTTAACGGACCTCTGAGACTATCACAGTGCAGGTGCATTTATACGGAGACTTGATTACACACAGGTGGATTGTATTTATCATCATTAGTCATTTAGGTCAACATTGGATCATTCAGAGGTCCTCACTGAACTTCTGGAGAGAGTTTGCTGCACTGAAAGTAAAGGGGCTGAATAATTTTGCACGCCCAATTTTTCAGTTTTTGATTTGTTAAAAAAGTTTGAAATATCCAATAAATGTCGTTCCACTTCATGATTGTGTCCCACTTGTTGTTGATTCTTCACAAAAAAATACAGTTTTATATCTTTATGTTTGAAGCCTGAAATGTGGCAAAAGGTCGCAAAGTTCAAGGGGGCTGAATACTTTCACAAGGCACTGTATATTATAAATTGGTTACCAACATAATTAGAGCAGTAAAAATAAATGTTTTGTCATACCTGTGGTATACGGTCTGATATACCACGGCTGTCAGCCAATCAGCATTCAGGGCACGAACCACCCAGTTTAGAATTACATTTTTATCATGAGGATTATTATTACCAACTACTCAATTATAACTATTGCTGACATTACTGCCTTGTCCTCTTCTCCATTATGATTATTTACTCATTTTCTCTGTCTAGTATGACTCATGAGACGTCTCATAGGTCATTCTGTTAGTTTGGTCTGTATTGTTTATATATGTATTGAATATATACACCTTTTTTATGACTAATTACAATAAAAAATTAATTTAAAAAACAAAAAACACATGTTTGACTCCATTCCATTGATTCCATTCCAGCCACTGATTCTATTCCAACCACGTTTGACTCCGTCCTCCTATAGCTCCTCCCACCAGTCTCCACTGACACACACACACACACACACACACACACACCCATACCCTGCCTTCATGTACAGACTCTACCTCAAATACCTCATACCTCTGCACATTGATGTGGTACTGGTACTTCCTGTATACAGCTTCACAGTGTGTATTTTATTCCTCTTGTGTTTATATTTGTATTATTTTCTAACTCCACTTCGTTTGGGAAGGGCTCATAAGCAAGCATTTCATGGTAAAGTCTACAGCCGTTGTATTCAACAAGCTCTCACAGTCTCACGTCAGAATTAGACGTTCATCTATGTTTCTCAAGCATCACATTTTGAAGTTCCGAACATAATATTTTGTTTAGGCATTAACTCTGAAATCTTAAGGTTAGGCAACTCCGAACGCTTAAGGTAAGGGTTAAGGTTTAGGATAGACTTAAAACTAAAATCTCAAAAACAACTTTTGATCAAGGGATTTGAACATTCAACCTATTCCACCAGATGCAAACAGCCATCCACCATCCCCGTCCACAACACCCAAGCAAAACTGAAACCTACTTGAAGCTTAAAGCACTCACTGTTGCCCCTAGTGGCCGGTTAGTGGCCGGTTTCTCAGACATTTGATGGACATGGACTGACTTGTATCACGGTTGACCAGGTTGGTTGTATTAGGCGCATGTGACAAATACAATTTCATTTGATTTGACGCCAGTGCGTGTGCGCGCTGATGCGTGTGTGTGTGTGTGTGTGTGTGTGTGTGTGTGTGTGTGTGTGTGTGTTTTCTGAGGTCTTGCCGAATTTCTGACTATTCCCTCAGTGTTGTTGGCAGTGCTGTTTCACCATGTTCCCATGAGGCTGTGTTAGCTAGAGTAGAGGGGATTTAGACAATGCTGATGTCCTGAAGTTACATCACATTCTCAAACATCCTGATTACTACCGTATGGACTCAAGTTACATCATCCCAGAATATCAGGTCCTCTGCCTGTACTCGTGTGTGTGTGTGTGTGTGTGTGATCAAACATGTTTGCAAACCCATCTCATGACAGTGTCGTGAAATCTGTCTCTCTCTCTCTCTCATTTAGCCCTTGGGGTCTGTGTTCGTGCCACCTCTCTCTTCTGTCATTTTATCTTGACTCTAAATGTCTCCCCCACCAAGTAACCCTGACTCATGTAACTCCTAACTACACAATACCTCTTCCTCAGTTCCTGTCATGCTAACTAGCTAAGCATTAATCCCACCTGTGTGAGTGTAAGAGAAGGCCTATGGAGATGTCACGACTGCCTATACCTGCCCTAACCCATTAGCTCCCTTACTGCCCCAGGAAGCTGGCCTTGATCTCTGACACAACTCCTTAGGTTGACAGGAACTAACACATACCAGAGTTAACTGGTGACGGTAGGGGTGCATTTCAGAACACCTGTGTCACACCTGTGTCACACGTGGTAAAAAGAGTAAAGTTAGGTAACACTAAAGCGCCTTACATTCTGGGAGGTCAACAGGTCGTAGAGAGCAGAGCACAATCATTGTTTACAACATGAACACACACACACTCAAGGAGCTCCAATGGTAAACCAGGGGAATCCAGTTTTAAATGGCTCAATGTTTAGCACGTGTGTGTGTGTGTGTGTGTGTGTGTGTGTGTGTGTGTGTGTGTGTGTGTGTGTGTGTGTGCGTGCGTGCGTGTGGTTGAGGTGTGTATGTTGAATTATTAACTTCCATTAGCTGTAAATGTCCAGTCAGCAGACCTGTCTGTGTTTACAGTAAGTCTGGGAATGAGTCAGAACTCACACATTCAGTCAGATCGGCACGGTCCACTGCTACTTAACTCATGTATCTTCTGGTGGGGTCTGATTCACTGCCGATTTATAGACATTCCCTGCTTTATATAGGCCGTGACCATCTCATGTACGTCAGATTATATTGCCACAACGACGCTGTCGTATGTGACTATCTATTCTGTTGGCATAACGCAGGTGCACATGAGGTTACCTTAGATAAGATAAAAGACTGTCACTCAGGCAGACGGACAGACTGTCAGACAGACAGTGTCACCTGTCTAGAGGTGAGAGTCCACCTGCACGTGTCAAATCAAATCAAATTTAATTGGTCACATAGACATGGTTAGCAGATGTTAATGCGTGTGTAGTGAAACGCTGTGCGCGCGCGCGTGTGTGTGTGTGTGTGTGTGTGTGTGTGTGTGTGTGTGTGTGTGTGTGTGTGTGTGTGTGTGTGTGTGTGTGTGTGTGTGCGCACAGATGTATAGAGATGAGCATTGACCTGTGTGGTGATGAGACAGTAAACGTTCTGTCTGACTGGCAGTCACATTATAGATATAGGACACTCAATCCATTATGCCTTCAAAATAATACATAATTCATAATGGCGTCCACTTTCATAACTCCATATTTATAGATGACATACATGACGTCAGACAGTGAAAGCCAGTAGTCCTGTCCACTTATAACATCAAACATTCAAAACATTTCAGCTATGAGTCACTTACTGAGTCACAGCATCCGCATGACTTGTGGGTTTCCTGTAAGGAAATGAGGGGATATGTGGTAGTTCACTGCCCTCCGGTGGTTACTGGGTGTAAATGCATATGTGTTGATTTAATTATCAGTGAACGCAGTCAAATGGTCTCCTCTAGCCCAAACCTCTCCTCGAGTAGTCCCAGCCAGTCCACTTCATTAAAGTATTTCAGAACTAACACAGCTGATTCAAATGGTCACCTAATCATCAGACCCCTCATTAGTTAAATCAGCTGTGTTAGTTATGGAATTCGTCAAATACGTGGACAGGCTGTGGGTACTCCAGGAGAGGTTTGTGAAACACTGTACCAGAAGATACAGACAGTTTGATCACCTTTATAAAAACAGTATCTTAACAAACTATTTCAAAGACCTTTCTAAACATTTCAAATCTACATTTATAGTCCAGCTTCTGTTCTACATTAAAATGCTTGCCATACCCATCTCAACCGTTGTTGGTGTGACATGGTTGTCAAGTGGCGACTGTACCTTGGCCAGTGGCAGGAAATAGTTTGCTGCTGTGTCTAAGTGGATTATGGGTCAGTGACGGATCGCTCGCTCTCAGATTAGTCTGTCTGTCCCAGGGTACCACAGCGCTGGGGAGAGGGATGGTGGGGCGGCAGGGTGAGGCAGAGAGAGATTTGTCGGAATGAGGAACAAACATTAGGGAGGGAGGGTAGGAAGGAAGGGAGGGAGGGAGGAAAAAAGCAAGGGAGGGAGGATAGAGCCAAATATGCATAGACAGTAGGCTACAGGTGGGTGAGTGAATTAATGAATCAGTCTACCACTATGCTGCCCTCCACTGGAGAGAAAAGGCACTGCTACTGATCTGCCCGGTGAATGCACAGAACTGTTGTGGCACTGTATCTATCTATCAAAGGAAGTACTGTATCTAATCACAGATGAATCATAAATGACCTTTATAGCTAGTGAGATGATAGTACATTATATCACAGTGTAACACCAGGATCCCTGTTGCAGATAGAAAGAGCAATAGTAACTCTGACCTGCTTGTCAGTCTCTGAGAGGGCGAGGCACAGGAAGGAAAGAGTGGGAGAGAGAGGCAGGAAGATAGCGCTTTTAGGGTTTCAACTAAATTCTCCTCGATCTCTGTGACATACACTGATGCTTGAATGCAAATACGTAATGGGACATGTGTTTACAAAAGTCCTATTTTAATGTACAGGATAAAAAACAAATATAATTACTGCTGAATCTAGGCATCTATAATAACTTAGTCACAGCGATCACATGCTTCTGAAGTGCAATTATAAAGCACAGTATCATGTAAACATAAACCATTCATTTATCCATGTACATTGAAACCAACCACTCCACCGTCCGATAGTGTGACAATCTACCTGGATCTGAGCAATACCAATGGAAAAACAACACATTTTAATATACTAAGCTAACTGCCTAACCGTGGCTCTTTTGAATAAAACTACAGATACACTCAGAATTAAATAGAAAATGTCTCAGTAAATGGTTAAAGTAGATTGAACAGACACTTATGTGCAGGGATAAAACAGACACTATTGAATAACAGGTTATGAGTACAATACAACATTCTCAGTATTCCACACAATCTGGGAAATCGGGTAGTGACTCCTAAAGTAGTCTGTACACCACAGGAGGTTGGTGGCACCGTAATTGGGGAGGATGGGCTCGTGGTAATGACTGGAATGGAATGGTATCAAATACATCAAACACATGGTTTCCGTGTGCCATTCCATCTGCGTCGTTCCCGGCCATTATTATGAGCCGTCCTCCCCTCAGCAGCCTCCACTGCTGTACACCTTGGCTGTATAAAAGAGCTGAGGTGTTATTGACTGGTTGTGGATATGTTATTGATCTGTTAGGTAAGTGTCCTTGACTCCTGTCTGCGATGTGTTGTCGTAATGAGTAATTGATGCGTTGTGAATAGGTTGTCCGAAGGTAATAGATGGTTTGTGAATATGTTGCTGGTACAGTGGGTTGTTGATGGATTGTGAATATGTTGCTGGTAGGTTGTTGTAAGGTTATCACAGGTCAGGGGCCTTTGATGTGGCCCACAGCTGGGTTGACGAAGGAGAAGTTGTTAAACATGGTTTGGTCCACACTGTTCATGAGGGTACGATCTGCACACGACAACCAGGGTTTCTCATTGATAAACTCCTTGTCAAAGTTACTGACGTCACTGGGGGATTTCTGCATGGACAGGAGAGAGGGGAGAGGTTACAACGCACACCCACACAGCGAGCACACACACATGCATACAAATGCAGACTTAAACAAACACACACACTCGCAGTCTGAGGATGTACGTACCACAGTTGGCCTGAAGGGCGGCGCCACCTCTCGTTTCTCCAGAGCGTTCCAGTCTGTGTCTTTGAAGAAGGAGTGTTGACGGATGTTCCCCTTCACACCCAGCCTCCTCTCCGGCTCCCTCACAAACAGCTATAAAACAAGCACACCATAAAGTTGAAGTCGGAAGTTTACATACACTTACGTTGGAGTCTTTAAAACTCGATTTTCAACCACTCCACATATTTCTTGTCAACAAACTATAGTCGGTTGGGACATCTACTGTGTGCATGACACAAGTAAGTTTTCCAACAATTGTTTACAGACAGATTATTTCACTTATTATTCACTGTATCACAATTCCAGTGGGTCAGAAGTTTACATACACGAAGTTGACTGTGCCTTTAAACAGCTTGGAAAATTCCAGAAAATTATGTCATACCTTTAGAAGCTTCTGATAGGCTAATTGACATAATTGGAGTCAATTGGAGGTGTACCTGTGGATGTATTTCAAGGCCTACCTTCAAACTCAGTGCCTCTTTGCTTGACATCATGGGAAAATCAAAAGAAATCACCCAAGACCTCAGAAAAAAAATTGTAGACCACCACAAGCCTGGTTCATCCTTGGGAGCGATTTCCAAATGCCTGAAGGTACTACGTTCATCTGTACAAACAATAGTACATAAGTATAAACACCATGCAACCGTCATACTGCTCAGGAAGGAGACGTGTTCTGTCTCCTAGAGATGAACGTACTTTGGTGCGAAAAGTGCAAATCAATCCCAGAACAACAGAAAATGACCTTGTGAAGATGCTGCAGTAAACAGGTACAAAAGTATCTATATCCACAGTAAAACGAGTCCTATATCAACATAACCTGAAAGGCCTCTTAGCAAGGAAGAAGCCACTGCTCCAAAACCGCCATAAAAAAGCCAGACTACAGTTTACACATGCACATGAGGACAAAGATCGTACTTTTTGGAGAAATGTCCTCTCGTCTGATGAAACAAAAATAGAGCTGTTTGGCCATAATGACCATCGTTATGTTTGGAGGAAAAAGAGGGAGGCTTGCAAGCCGAAGAACACAATCCCAACCGTGAAACACGGGGTGGCAGCATCATGTTGTGGAGGTGCTTTGCTGCAGGATGGACTGATGCACTTTACAAAATAGATGGCATCATGAGGGAGGAAAATGAAGTGGATATATTGACGCAACATCTCAAGACATCAGTCTTGAAAGTTAAAGCTTGGTCGCAAATGGGTCTTCTAAATGGACAATGACCCCAAGCATACTTCCAAAGTTGTGGCAAAATGGCTTAACAACAACAAAGTCAAGGTATTGGAGTGTCCATTACAAAGCCCTGACCTCAACCTGACCTCAACCCTATAGAACACACACACACACTCACACATCAGGACAGAGAACGCCTAGGTCACAACCTCCACTCCAATGGGAAAAAGACATCAAAGCACCCTCATGAAAGGTAACCAATCACACGCAGACACACACAGTACAGATCACATCCATTCCGACCGTCAATCATGTTGATGTATGTAATCTGGTGCATAGTGGACAACGTTGCCGTAGTTCATTCGTCGTGGCATTGCAGTGAGTGGACCAAGTAGTTGCATTAAGTGAGACCTTGATGAGGATGTCTCGTGCGTCCTTGGCCAGCCATTGGGGGTAACAGGGGTCATCTGTCCTGATGGACTGGAACAGTTCCTCCTCATCGCGACCATGGAATGGAGACTGTCCAATCAGCATCTCGTACAGCAAGACCCCGAACGACCACCAGTCCACTGAGCTGCCGTACTTCTGCCCCAGCAGAATCTATAAAACCATGACCGTTCAGTTCAACATGATGTCTCTTCATCATCATCATCATCATCACTTCATGATGTTTATCTAAAAACCAGTACATTAGACAGTACATTAGGCTTGTATGTAATTGATTAATGATACAAATCAATGAGATCAGAATTGAGTGTGAGAAACATTACTTCCCTAAGGGAACATTTCTATTGCTTATACACCTTTTAAGGGTTGCAATTCTGATAGTAAGAGTGTAGATTCCTATAGTGATGGTGGGCATGCAGTCACCTCTGGGGCGATGTAATCTGGTGTTCCACAGAAGGTGCAGGTCCGCGTTTCTCCCTCCATGTTCTCCTTACACATCCCAAAGTCTGCTATCTTTATATGGCCTTCTGAGTCTAGCAACACGTTGTCCAGCTTCAGATCCCTATAGACAATGCCTTTGGAGTGGAGGAACTGGAGCCCACAGATAATCTCAGCAGCATAGAACCTTCAGCCAGAGGGAGGAGAAAGGGGATGTGAGGAGAGAGGGATTGGGTGGAGAGAATGGTGTGTGTGTGCGTGTGTGTGTGTGTGTGTGTGTGTGTGTGTGTGTGTGTGTGTGTGTGGTAGACAGCCTGGTAGTGTGTACGGGTTAACTTACGTAGATCTCTGCACGTCAAACTTGTGACAGTTCTGGATGTGGAACATGAGGTCACCTCCGTTCAGATACTCCATCACAAAGAACAGGTTCTCCTGTCACACACACAACACAGTCATATCAACAAAAACCTGTGGTTTGTTTGTGTGTGTGTGTTGAGTGTGCGTGTGTGCGTGTGTTACCGTGGTCTGGAAGGTGCAGTGGAGGTGTGTGAGGAAGGGATGTTCCCAGGCCAGGGAGAGGACTCTCCTCTCCACCATGGTACACTCCACATCATCATCCAGCAGAACCACGTCCTTCTTCAGAGCCTTCACCGCAAAGAACTCTCTGCTGCTCTTCAGCTCGGCCAAGAACACCTAGCAACACACACAGAGGATGCGTACATGTAGGAAATCACTGTATTCTGCTATTCAGGGCTTGTCAAACGGAGGTGAAGGATCCGTCAGGCAACGTGTAAGTACAATCGAGAAGTCTCTTCAGTCCACTGGATCCAGGAACACAGAGCATGGCTAGAACATGTTCAAAGACCAAGCAACACACGTCACACTTTTATATTTTTTCGGTTTCATAACATCCCTATGACTATGACATTTTAGAAAAATGATTCCAGTAGAATCACCATAGATTACCCTAGATTACCATAGATTACCAGCAAATGTACTGAGATAAATTAACGGTAGTTTTTAGAATCAAATCAAATCAAGACAAATATAATTTGATTTGAAAAACTACCGTTCATTTATCTAAGTACATTTGCTGGTAATCTATGGTAATCTAGGGTAATCTATGGTAATTTTGGTCATTTACACCGGAATAATTTTTCTAAAATGTTTTCACTCACAATATTTATTTCTTCTTTATCGTTATATCTGTGTCCATATTGTCTGTGAGTTTCAAATCAAATCAAATCAAATCAAATCACCTTGTGGATAGACCGTATGATTCACGAGAAAACAGCCTAATTCATGGAAAAAGCATCTAATCAACAATGACATGATTTCCAATTGACTCTGCAACTTTTCCAACTATTTACTTTTTTTCACAATTGCCAACAGTTTGGCACCAACACATTAATAAAAACATATTGACAGAGTAAAATAAATAAAAGTGTGTAAAAATGTAAAGGATATATTATGCCGAAACACTCATATTCAACACCAATGGTATTCACTAAGTTGAAGGGTAATATTTAGGATAATGTTTTAAAGCTCTGTCATTCTAGTTTGTTTATTCAAATCGTCTTAATTGATTATTTTATATACTTTACATTTGATGAAAATTCCATAAAATCCCGAAAATTTCCAAAATTCTGGTGGTTTCCCTTTGTAACCCTAACTATGACTAAACATTATTGGTAACACTCAGGTAGTGGCCAGTCAGTGTCCAAAACACTACCCTATCGGCGTCCATTCTAGCGAAGTTCTAGTACATTCCGGATCTGGAACATTCTGACCAACACGTTTACAGATCCAAACATAATCATCACAACACCAACATTATATTAGTATTAAGGTTATGTTGCTCCTCATGGATAGGCTCTCTTCCTATCACAATAAACTCCCACAAGCAGGGTGAAGATGGCAAGCAGGCCCTCTCCCCCTGCTAGACACTTCTGCTTAGGTCATGCTGACCCAGGCTCACAGGCTTGAGTATAATAACAGAATATACACTGAGTATAACAAACATTAAGAACACCTTCCTAATATTGAGTTGCACCACTTTTTGCCCTCAGAACAGCCTCAATTCGTCGGGGAATGAAACTCTACAACGTGTCAAAGGCGTTCCACAGGGATGCTGGCCCATGTTGACTCCAATGCTTCCCACAGGTTGTGTCAAGTTGGCTGGATGTCCTCTGGGTGGTGGACCATTCTTGATACACACGGTAAACTGTTGAGCGTGTGTCACGACTTCCGCCGAGGTTGGCTCTCCTGCCCGTTCGGGTGGTGCTCTGCGGTCGTCGTCACCGTCCTACTAGCCACTACCGATCCCTTTTAGTGTATCTGTTGGTTTTGTCTGATTGGTTTCACCTGTGTGTTGTTTAGTTAATTAGTGTCTGTATATAATGTAGGTTGTCCCGCCCTTGTTTTGTGCGGGATTGTTTATGTTGTCATTCATTTAGTCTATCAGTGTTTTTGTGTTTCTTATTCTCCGGTTAGTCTGTTATCCTGTGTTGGATAATTTCACCCTGTGTGTGTTTGGGTTGACCGTGTTTGTTTTGTTCACCGGAGAATAAAACTTTATATCGCTATCTGCTCTCTGCGCCTGATTCCACCCACCTTGATTAGACGTGACAGCGTGAAAAACCCAGCAGCGTTGCAGTTCTTGACACACTCAAACCGGTGTGCCTGGCACCCACTACCATGCCCCGTTCAAAGGCACTTCAATCTTTATTCTTGCCCATTCACACTCCGAATGGCACACAGACACAATCCATGTCTCAATTGTATCAAGGCTAAAAATCCTTCTTTAACCTGTCTCCACCTAATGTTTTGTACACAAGACATATCATCATAAACTGAGACAAGACTTGGGCTTGATAAATGTCCTAGGTATCAAAGGACTAAGAAACTGGTTGTGGGTTCAATTCCCACGGGGGACCAGCACGTCAGAAAAAAAAGAAAATCTATGTACTCGCCCTGGATAAGAGCGTCTGCTAAATGACTCAAATCTAAACGTCATTGTAAACTCATGGTCTGTTATAGAAACACTAGACCCATGTTGGTGATATGTCTTAAGCCCAGATAGACAGTGTATACCCCCAGGGCTCACTAGGTGCAGTGGTTTCCCTCTCTATGGTACCTTGCCGAAGCTGCCTTTGCCAAGCATCTTGTGTAGGATGAAGTTGTCCAGGGTGAACTTGTGAAGGTGTTCTTTTCTGGGGACGGCGTACAGCGTCTCAGGCTCCTCCATCACAGGGGCGGGCATGTCCCCCTCCGCTGGGGTGTCCCACGATATCCCCTGCTGCTCTGGAGGGGGGGAGAAGGGGAGATAGTAATTTAGTCCTATTAAGTCTCAAGTTGACTACAAAGTCCACACAGTTGCATGAATGACCAGGTTGAGGAGACCTCCTTACCTTTTCGCCCAGCGGTGGCTGCGGTCGGGGGGAGACCTGCTACTAAACCTGAAGGTTCCCGCACCACCCCTGCCTGGCCCACACCCCCCGGCCCGCCTCGACTATAGATCTCACTCTCTCTGGAGCCCCTGGCCTATAGGAAAATGCAAAGACACATGTAATAATTAGTAACATAACGCAATGCTACAGTATCTGTATAACGGGCAGGGGTAGATTCCTTATTTATACAATCAACATAGATTTTTGTATTTTCTTTTTTAATGCAAAGCACTTTGGAGCTATTGTGGATCTGTCGGAGAGCACTGACTTCCTAACCCCTCGACCCCTGAACTCTGACCTGCTGTTTAGTCTCGATCGTGGCCAGGGCTTCAGCCATCAGTTTCTGGTTGACTCCACACAGGTTGGCCACCTTTTTCTGGCACTTGTGATGAACGTTCATACTGCACTCTGCATGGGCAACACACATGGTTACACAGTATACAGACACAGATGGAATGGGACGATGAAATCAATACATTTTGATATGTGGGCTCCTGTAATAGGGAATCATGTGAAAAGGTCCGGTGAAATATAATGGTTTGATAAGGCACTGTTATAATTTGAGTTGGCAATGGTATGATGTGATTGTGTAATGACAGTGATGTGATGTTATAATGTGATCAGGGTCTCTTCCACGGGAGGTTGGTGGCACCTTAATTGGGGAGGACGGGCTTGTGATAGTGGCTGGAGCGGATTCGGTGGAATGGTATCAAATACATCATACACATGTTTTCCATGTATTTGATGCCATTCCGTTTGCTCTGAGCCGTCCTCCCCTCAGCAGCCTCATGTGGACTCTCCTCTCACCCTCACACTTGAGTCCCTGCTTGGCCAGCCCCCACAGCAGCGTGCCACAGTGTTCACAGAACGTGGGGCTCTTGTAGTTGTACACCTTAAACCTGTGGGGCATGTCGATCTTAAA
The DNA here is from genome assembly GCF_034236695.1 of Oncorhynchus nerka. Taxonomy (NCBI): domain Eukaryota; kingdom Metazoa; phylum Chordata; class Actinopteri; order Salmoniformes; family Salmonidae; genus Oncorhynchus; species Oncorhynchus nerka. The sequence goes on along the minus strand of NC_088403.1, from coordinate 29,470,544 downwards.
GCGCTCCTTGTGGATCTGCAACACACAGCAAACACACTCGGTCACCTGAACACGCCGCACTTACAACCCTTTGTTGCCATGGAAATATGACACAGGAAGTAGGCAACAACTGTTTTGGATGTTTTAGGGAAGTAAAAATCCCTGGGATAAAACTGTAATTTTTTTCTCTGTCCAGGATCGCTGAGTACTGGTAAACAGTGAGTACGGTAACCACAGAGCTGTCTGCTTCGAAGAACCGACCCACTATCTCAGTGTGTACTGTGAGAGAGTGTGAGTTAGTCAGTGTGTACTGTGTGAGAGTGTGAGTTAGTCAGTGTGTACTGTGAGAGAGTGTGAGTTAGTCAGTGTGTACTGTGAGAGAGAATAAGCTACAGTCAGTGTGCATGCGGTTGACTTTAACCAACAATAAACAAGTGTGTTACCTATGAGCTAAACCACAGTCACCAGAAGCCCAGATACACTGTATGTCAGTCTGTCTGCATGCAATCTAAGGGGACCTCCAGTCGTTTACATTGAGGCTCCTCATGTCACAAACAACAGGACAAAGTGGACACATCACAGTTTACTGACATTATTATTGGGAACCCGAGCAACTAAATATAATGACAAATCCAAGATGCTCCAAAATGCTCACGGTCACTTATTGTCATCGTTGTACAGAAACGGACTACAATGCACAGGCCTACCATGGTCTCTTTGCTGTTGATGGCCGACCCAGTGCACTTGGCGATGATTTTGTCAATGCATTTCTTGTGGATGGCTGCGTTGCACTCTGAAAGACCAAGGATGGGGGGGATGAGAGTGTAGACAGGAGAGAGGACGGAGGAGTGTAGGGATAGAATATGGAATAGATAGAAGATGAGGGGAGAGAGAGAGAGCCGAGATACTCACGTCGACACTGATAACCCTGCTTATTCAGACCCCTGTGGGGAAAAGAAACACAACATGAACAGGAATCAGGAAACAAACACTGGATGATGTGGAGGATGTTTAAATAGAAATACTGTAGTGAAAAATAGAAAAATAGAGAGGATCTATGTGAATGATGTCATTACGATATAGTATTCGCACTCCAATTGACGAGGTTTTAAATAAAGTTAAGTTGTGATATACATCCTGTACAGACAGAAGGGTTACTTGGTGTTTAATAAAGTTAGGTTGTGATATGCATCCTGTAAGGACAGAAAAGGTACTAGGTTTTGAAATGGGTTTCCATGGCCGAGCAGCATCACACAAGCCTAAGATAACCACGCGCAATTCCAAGTGTCGGGTGGAGTGGTCGGGGGGAGCTCGCCGCCATTGAACTCTGGAGCAGTGTAAATGTGTTCTCTGGCAGTCTGACGGACAAATTTGGGTTTGGCGGATTCCAGGAGAACGCTACCTGCCCCAATGCATAGTGCCAACTGTAAAGTTTGGTGGAGGAGGAATAAGGGTCTGTAGCTGTTTTTCATAGTTTGTGCTAGGCCCCTTAGTTCCAGTGAAGGGAAATCTTAACGCTACAGCATACAACTACATTCTAGACAATTATGTGCTTCCAACTTTGTGGCAACAGTTTGGGGAAGCCCCTTTCCTGTTTCAGCATGACAGTGCCCCGTGCACAAAGTGAGGTCCATACATAAATGGTTCGTTGAGATTGGTGTGGAAGAATTTGACTGGCCTACACAGAGCCCTGACTTCAACCCCATCGAACACCTTTGGGATGAATTCGAACGGCGACTGCGAGCAGTGCCTAATCGCCCAACATCAGTGCTCAACCTCACTAATGCTCTTGTGGCTGAATGGAAGCAATGTTCCAACATCTAATGGAAAGCCTTCCCAGAAGAGTGGAGGCTGTCATGGCACCAAAGGGGGGACCAACTCCATATTAATGCCCATTGTTTTGGAATGAGATGTTCAGGTGCCAACATACTTTTGGTAATGTAGTGTATAGACTGACCAGGTGACCAGGTGAATCCTGGTAAAAGCTACGATCCCTTATTGATGTCAACTGTTAAATCCACTTCAATCCGTGTAGATGAAGGAGAGGAGACAGGATAAAGAAGTATTTTTAAGCCTTGAGACAATAGAGACGTGGATTGTGTGTGTGCCATTCAGAGAGTGAATGGGCAAGACAAAAATTAGGTATGGTAGTAGTTGCCAGGATCACCGGTTTGTGCCGAGAACTGCAACGCTGCTATGTTTTTCACGCTCAACAGTTTCCCGCGTGTATCAAGAATGGTCCACCACCCAAAGGACATCCAGTCAACTTGACACAACTATGGGCAGCATTGGAGTCAACATGGGCCAACATCCCTGTGGAACACTTTCTACAGGTTGTATAGTCCATGCCCTGACGATTTTCTGCTGTCCTGAGGGCAAAAGGAGGTGCAACTCAAAATCAGGAAGGTGTCCCTAATGTTTGGTATAGTCCGTGTATAGTGTTTCGGCTCAGTGGACGTACCAGACAAACTCTTTACAGACGGAGCAGAAGGTGGGCTGGGGGAAGAAAGTGGCGCTGAACTCGTGACATTTGACCTCATGGACCTTGGCCTGTTTGATGGCTCCGCGTCGTGCGTGGAGGGCAAAGACTCCCGGATCCCTGTCTCTCTCTCCAAATCCATCTCCCTCACCTGAACCTGTGGCGTCTGGGAGACAGGCACACACACATGAAAGTTATGTACAGCGCATAGTCTTGTCACAGTTAAAAGACAGTGGAAGAGAAAGACATGCGAGTCATATTTGCACGCTCCTCTGTGAACGCATGATAGGAATGCCCCTCTGCCAGTCTGTGTGCGTGCGAGTGAGTGACTGTGTGTGCGTGCGTGCGTGCGTGCGTGCGTGCGTGCGTGCGTGCGTGCGTGCGTGCGTGCATGTGTGTGTGTGTGTGTGATGACAGAGAGATAGAGGGAGAAAGGGTAAAGGTGAGGTTTCCTCTCGCCTGTTACAACATGACTTTATAACCCTTCAGAGCATGTTAATAAGACCCCAATAAGAGAGGGCACTGACAGAGACTCTGGGGAAAAGATGGGGTTCTGGAATGGTTGTAGGAACAGACATACGCAGACATTACATCTGCGTATACGATCCCTCACCACTCTTCTCCAAGTAGTATCTGGCCTCCATGAGTAGACGACCCTGTGGCTTCAGCTCCACCTGAGACAGAGAGAGAGAGAGAGACAGACAGACAGAGAGAGGAGAGAGAGAGAGAGAGAGAGAGAGAGAGAGAGAGAGACAGAGGTAGAGAGAGAGAGACAGAGAGAGAGAAACAGAGGTAGAGAGAGAGACAGAGAGAGAGACATACAGTTGTAGAGAGAGAGACAGAGGGAGAGGGATAGAGAGAGAGAGAGAGAGAGAGAGAGATAGATAGATAGATAGATAGATAGATAGATAGATAGATAGATAGATAGATAGATAGATAGAGAATTCAATAGATAGATAGAGACAAAGTGAGAGCGATGGAGAGAGAGAGACAGAGAGAGAGAGAGAGAGAGAGAGAGAATGAGACAGATATATCCCCATATCAAATTGTGTGGACACAACACATTCCCATCACTCCAACCCTAAGGCAGTGGACCCCCCGTTTTCTTACCCAGATCTCCAGCTTGCCGTTCTCCTTTTTGCAGCGTGAGGCCAGGGTGTCCAGCTGCACGATGGCTTCAGACTTTAGCTCGGCTTTATCCTTCACCACCACGTGCATGACACGCCCCCGGTGGACATGGGCATCAAACGTGCTGCTCCAGGGGGGGTACATGGTGGGCTTCTTCTGCTTGTACACCTGGCCCTTCTCTGGAGGGGTCAGGGTGTGTATGTAAAGGGGGGAGAAAGACAGGTAGAAACAGTTGAGAATCTTAACATTAGTCCATCTGTCATTGGTCCTACATTCTTCCTGACATGTGATCTGACCAGGAGCAAAGAGTGGTCTGTCTCTACCACAGGAGGTTGGTGGCATCTTCATTTGGGAGGACAGGCTGGTGGTATTGGCTGGTTTCCATGTGTTTGATGCCATACCTTTAACTCCGTTCCGGGACGTCATTATGAGCCGTCCTCCCCTCAGCAGCCTCCTGTGATGTATAACTTTCACTTCAAACTATTTTCCTTCTGCCATTTAAATGTAACCTTTTTCTAACTAGTCATTTGACAGGCCTTCCTTTCCAGAGATGCATGTTCCTGCCATAGAATGCTAATTCTATCACTGTCTGCTCTGGACAGCGACAACGCTACCAGCTGTTGTCTATACTGAAAATCATTTCCCTCTGACGGGGGAAAACTGTCAAATTCTCCCCAGACAGACGGCTCATATTTTTCATCATGTTTCCAACCCGCCTTTGGCATGAGAAGGCGATACGTTTTGCTTTAGAAGTCCCACGCAGCTCTGAGTAGGCTTCTGTCAGCCCAAGTCACGATCCGTTCCTTCGTTTTTCTCTCTGTAGTGGTTAGGTGACATTTGACTGAGGTGTCATTTTTCTGTTAGGTGCTTTAGCCACAGTGGAGTTAAGAAACGAGTCTGAGCCGGTCACAGCTTTGTAGTAAGAACTCCCTTAAACTACTCTGACTCCAGACCTTGAACTCTCCTCCTCAATAAGGTGGTCCGTTTAATTTCCAATCGCTCTGTTGGCACAACTGAATGCAATCAGTTTGCAGCTGCTTGTAGGCTAGCTAGAGCAACAGTGGAATATTAGTGGTAAACATCCTACTGTACTGTATTTACTTTCGTCTGGGCCTTTTGATGGAATGGCAAAAAGCAGTACAGAAATCAAATTGACTTGAAATGAAACTGAATAACACAGGTCTTCCTGTGAGCTAATACACCCACGCACATCTCTCTCTCTCTCTCTCACACACGCACACACGCACACACACACACGTACGCACGCACGCACACACACACACACACACACACACACACACAGACACAGACACACACACGCAGACATCCACATGCAGACACACACACACACACACACCTTTCTTTACCACTCTATCTCTGTCCAACTACCAGAACAGCTCTGTGGTTGAAGTGAGAAAGAAATGGGAAAAAAATACGTAGATCCCTCCTCTTTCCTCCCCACGTCTCTCTGTTTTTAGCCTGTAACTGTCATCTTTAGCAACGGTTAAATATAGTCAGCAAGGAAACAGAACTGTCCATCAGCACTCTGAAGTACTGCTATTTAGAGGTAATACTAACATGAATCATAAGGGCATTTACACTAATGGAACCCCTGGAGAAGAAAGGTCTGTTCTATTAAATGTCTGTCTATAAATATTTCTGCCCTCTTTAATGCATAGACACTGTAGATGAAGTAAACAGGGACATGCTTACTGGGCACAACTTCTTCCTTCACTTGCAGCCCATGCGACACAACAGTCCTAAAGAAAATCATAGAGGTTCCCATGTTTCCCCATCACATCTCTCTGAGACAGACACACACACGCTCCAACTGACCTGTGTCTATAGCCTCCTTCATGTAGACAGCACAGTACGGGTTGATCATCTCTTCATGGTAGGCCAGACCTGGGTCCATCTCGAAGCTGGAGAAGCCGATACGCAGGAACGGAGACATGGCTGCAGGTACCACTCCCTCGCTGACCTCCAGACAAAAACCTCAACTCAATGGTCATACAACCTCCAGAAAACCTTCAGAGAACCTCCCTCGCCACGGAAACAGCGATCCTCACAGTGAAGAGTTGCGCTTCAGTTAGTCCTTCTCTTGGGGAGAGGGGTCTTTGTGTGGATGTCAGCCCCCTCTGTGACACAGTCCCCCTCGCGCTGACTGGCCTTTTCCTCCAGATGAGAGATGGGTTGGCGAGAGAGGGAGAGAGAGAGAGAGGAGAGTAGGGCTCTTTGGCTCACAGCGGCAGTTCCGCCCTTGACGCCTCGCTCCTCTGGTACTGATAAGAGCTGTCCGTCACCCTGAGAAAGGAAGAGAGAGAGGGAGAGAGAAAGAGAGAGAAAGGGAGAGGGAAAGAGAGAGCGAGAGAGAGAGAGGGGGAGAAAGGATGAGAAAGTCACAAGTCAGCATTAGTTATACCAATTCTCTATAATGAATTCCACCAGACCAGTACATTGTAAACCAAACAAATACAGACCAGTACCCCTCGTTTACATTACAAACAAACTAATCAGCCCTTTTAGTACCTAAAGCAAAACACCATATATTTAGCACTAAAGACCAATCAAACCAGCACTCTCTGGGTATCCAAAACAGCTTATACTTCCAGGGGCTAGTCAACCTCAGCTAGCCTATTTCCCCAAGCACCTTGGAGTCCAGTATAATCCCTGAGTATCAGTCAGTGCACAACTCGGGTGCTACCAGCTAGCTCTAAACTGTGGTGCTCCCAACACCAGTGAGCTGTCTGTGGTTAGCTAGGTGGCAGTGCTGATGGAGGAGAAAGAGACTGAGCGTCAGAGTGATATTTGAGGCCAGGTTGTCAGAGAGGAGACTGGGAAGGCCCTATTAATAGATGTGTAATGATCTGATCGGGAATACGTAGGGAAGAACTTCCAGCCCAACCCGGGCCTGGGTCACCCACAAACATACCTCCCGTAAACCCCCCATACCCACGCAGGTGTCCGCTCGCTCGCACACACACACACACACACACACACACACACACACACACACACACACACACACACACACACACACACAGTGCCAAATGTTGTGTGTGATGTCACCATTACTGTTAACAGTTGTGATTTGTGGAGAAGGATCAACAACTAAGTATAATGGACATCACGCTGCCTGCTTCTTCTTGATTCATCTCACACCGAGGCTCGAACCTAGGACCTCTGCCTTGCTAGCACACGTGACTGCCCTCCTGACTAACCAGTCAGAGCAAGTGACGACACTTCCGGCTGAGGAGTGCATAAGCATCAACACAACTATTGATATACACACAAAGTTCAGCTGTGCTACAAGATAGATACAAAGCTCTTCTTTTCTCGGTAACTATTAGGAACACATCTATAATACCATACAACAATATAAAGTGCTCATCCTCAATAATCAACAAGCATTGACACACACACACACACACACACACACACACACACACACACACACACACACACACACACACACACACACACACACACACACACACACACACACACACACACACACACACACACACACACACACACACACACACACACACACACACACACACACACAGCCATACCTCCCAAACTGTGATTCTGCACCACCAAGCTCCTTGTAGCTGTCTTTAGTACCCACCTCCTCTCTGTATGTTACACCAAGCTCTCGTTAACATGATGGGACTTCCTGTAGTCTGACTCGTTAACCACACTTCCTGTTTCTGAGCTGTTCTGTGAAGTCACACAGGTGGGTCTTTCTCTCTCTCTCTGACAAACAAGAGAGAGAAAAACACTGAAATGTACCAACATGACTTAAAGTAACACTAGAGAGCCTGTGTGAGAGATTGTTGGATTAGGAAATGTTCAGTCACGATCAAAACATGGAGAGTTCACCTGCTTTGGCTGTTCTGTAACAGTAAGAGAACGTTAGGTGAGGACCACCTCAGGGCATATTGTTGTTCGGTTCCACTCTAATGAGCATTTCCCTATCTATCCACACAACTTCCTCACCACATCTCTCTCATTAGCCATCATCTCTCTCATATCTCTGTCTCTGTCTCTGTCTCTGTGTCTGTCTCTGTCTCTGTCTCCGTCTCTCTCTCTCTCTCTCGCTCTCGCTCTCTCTCTCAATTCAATTCAATTCAATTGGCATGGCAAGTTCATTATTACTTACATTGTCAAAGTATACATATATAAATATATATATAAATATATATATATATATATATATATATATAAAAAATATATATATAAAAAAATATATAAATAAATAAATGGTGGGACCAACAGCAATAATAATAGTAGTAGTGGACATGGGATTACCATTAACAACAACTACAACAACAATATTAATGAGAACAACAATACATTAAATCAATGGTAGTGGACCAGTGTCAACATGACTGAGAAGACACTTGACATGGTATGAAAGACAAAACAAAACCAGATGGGAAATATTATTGACATTACATTGCACTTTTCACTGGCTGTCCCTCAGGTTGTGGCAGGAGGACATATTTTGGCTGCCAAAACTGCACATTTGAGCTTTTCAACCAATAATTGTTGTATTTTTTCTTCATCTTTTATAGGAAATGCAGCTCTGTCTGTACCTCTCCCCTGGAGCAGAGTAAGCACAGCCTGTCCTCTCTGGGCAGCCAGGTTTATCTCTCACGATCGGTCTCTATAGCCAGACTATAGCCTAGTCAGTGTTTTCCTCCGTTTTCTAACAGTCACAGTGGTCAGATAGTCTGCCACCTTGTACTGTCTGTTTAGAGCCAAATAGCATTGAAGTTTACTTAGATTTTTTTGTGGTGTCTTTCCAATAGGTGATATATTTTTATTTTTGTTTTGTGATGATTTGGTTGGGCCAGATATTCTGAGTGCTGTCCTGAGGCTCTATGGGGTTGGTTTGGGTTGGTGAACTGAGCCTCAGAACCAGCTGGCTGAGTGCTGTCCTGAAGCTCTATGGGGTTGGTTTGGGTTAGTGAACTGAGCCTCAGAACCAGCTGGCTGAGAGGACTTTTCTCTTGTTTCATCTCTTGAAATTGTAATGCTGTGTGATGGAATGTTTTGGGGTCAATTGTTTTTAGATGGTTGTAAAATTCGATTACTCTTTTTCTATTTGAATGAGGAGGGGGTATTGGCCAAATTCTGTTCTACTTGCGTTATTTAGAGTTTTTATTTGCACTTGCAATACAGTCTTGCAAAACTCTGCATGCAGTATTTCGATTGGATGTTTGTGTCACGGATGACTAGGAGGGGAAGGTAGGAATCAGGCGCAGAGAGCAGAGGGTTCACGGAGAAATGCACTTTATTCCGGCACAAAATGGTCATGCCCAAAACACAGGGCTGAAAACACTGACCAACCCAAACACAGGGTGGAAAACACTGACCAACCCAAAACACAGGGCGGAAAACACTGACCAACCCAAAACACAGGTCTGAACACACTGACCAACCCAAAACACAGGGTGGAAAACACTGACCAACCCAAAACACAGGGTGGAAAACACTGACCAACCCAAAACACAGGGAGGAAAACACTGACCAACCCAAAACACAGGGTGGAAAACACTGACCAACCCAAAACACAGGGTGGAAAACACTGACCAACCCAAAACACAGGGTGGAAAACACTGACCAACCCAAAACACAGGGTGGAAAACACTGACCAACCCAAAACACAGGGTAACACGGTCTGGAGCACAATAACACCTCCAATACAAGATGTGAACAAAATATAATCCTGCACAAACAAGGGCGGGCTTCACAAGCTAGGTAAGCAAATCAAGAAAACACAAATAGGAACAGGTGCAACTCATAAGAAGACTAAACTAACAGAAAAGGGAAAAGGGATCGGTGGCGGCTAGTAGGCCGATGTAGATGTTAAATAGTGTTGGACTTATTGGGCAGCCCTGTTTCACTCCCCGTCCCTGAGAGAAGAAGTCTGTTTGCTTGATGCCAATTTTAACCTCACATTTGTTTATAGTGTACATTGATTTAATGACATTGTATGTTTTCCCTCCAATACCACTTTCTATTAGTTTATTTAAAAAAATATGTTTGTGCCAAATGTAATAAAATGCTTTCTTGAAATCTACAAAACACGAGTAGATTTGGCCTTTGTTTTGGTTTACCTGGAGGGGGTAAATGTGGTCTGTTGTACGATAATTAAAATCAAATCTGGCTTCTGCTCAGGATGTTGTGTTCGCCAAGGAAATGATGTAGTCTGCTATTTATAATACCGCAAAGAATTTTCCCCAAGTTGCTGTTAATGCAAATTCCTCTGTAATTATTTGGGTCAAATTTGTCTCAATTTTTATAGATTGGTGTGATCAATCCCTGGTTCCAAATATCGGGGGAAATACCTGCAGTGAGGATAATGTTGAAAAGTTTGAGTATAGCCAATTTGAATTTGTGGTTTGTATATTTGATCATTTAATTTAAAATACCATCAGCACCACAGGCCTTTTTGGGTTGGAGAGTGCATAGTTTTTCCAATAATTCTTCTTCTGTAATTGGGGTATCCACAGGATTCTGATAGTCTTTGACTGCTGATTCAAGGATTTGTAATTTTTCTTGTATATATTTTTGTTCTGGGCTCTTTGTTATATTGCTGTAGAGTTTTGCAAAGTGATTTCTCCACATATCCCTGTTTTGGATAGCCAATTCCTCATGATGACGTTTGTTTCATTTATTCCAATTCTCCCAGAAGTGGTTTGATTCTATGGATTCCTCAATTCCATCAAGCTGATTTCTAATGTGCTGTTCCTTTTTTGTTCAGCCTACAGACCCATTGTTCTACAGAGCTTCACGAGCTGTACTCCATTTTTGTTTTTCAATTTGTCATAGTTGTTTCTGTGGGGGTATGTGGGGAGGGAAAGGTTGTTGCTTCCTGGTAGGTGTTTATCCCCATGACTGTTAATAGTGTCTTGTTCTTTTGCTGTTCTAGCATTCAGGTATACACAGACCAGTGCGTTGCCTCGGGCCTGAAAGGGACTAATTTCCCCCTCTAGAATGGAGAAACTCTCTTCATTGAAGTAGGGTGACTGAGGGGGGAATGTATGTGGAGGAAATGGAGAAACTCTCGTCATTGAAGTAGGGTGACTCTGAGGGGGGAATGTATGTGGCACAGAGGAAGACGTTTTTATCTGTCAAGAAGGCCTCCTTGTTGATTTTTAACCAAATAAAGAATTCTCCTGTTTTGATCAATTCGATTGAATTAATTAGTTCAGATTTATACATTTAAATATACCATATTGGCATTCCCCCTGAGTCTCTGCCCTGTCTGATTCATTTTAATTTAGTGGATGGTATGATTATCTCCCTATATCCTAGTGGACAGCCAGTGGAATCATCACCTCTGAACCATGTTTCCTGTAGTTCTACAATATCAATATCATCAATTTCTTTCAGGAAGTCTGGGTCTCTGCTCTTTAGCCCAAAAACAGGGGACTCCAATCCTTGTAAATTCCAACATGCAACGTAAAAAGATTTCATAACTCTTTTTCTTTACCTTCAAAAAATGAGACAAACACTCACAATCCAACAAGAACTATTAAAATAGGATTTTCAATTAACATAAACTATTATTATGCAAATGTGATTTGTTTATCATTTAAGATAGCATTTGTGTCATGCCACTTGGGTGGATGAAGTGTGCTCATCTTACCGTGACCTTCGGCCTATCACATGTGAGCATAGCAGACTCAGAATTTATTTAATGTCACTCATTTGGTTGGTGGGGCCTGGGCCAGTTGCTCCTCTCACAGCCTGTGCGTAGCTCTGCCTGCTGGGCTGTGGCTCCTCCAAGTGTGGGTCTGCGGTGGGGGGGCAAGGGGTTGGGAGGCCTCGTCTGGGTGGGTCTAAAGCTGAGCTGGGGTGGTCTGTGCTGCGCTGGCTGTGGTGGGCATTGAGGTTGGTGGTGCTGTGGTCATGGCTGGGGGGTTCAGGGTGCTGGTCCAGGGTGTTGTCTCGGTGATCTCGGCGGGGTGGAGATTGCTTTGCTGTTCCTGGGTGGAGAGGTCGGGCTGCGGTTTAAAGCGACGTCCTTGAGAGTCTTGGCAAGGATGGGGACTGTCTCCTTGTACAGGTGAACATGGTCATAGAGACAGTCCAGATCGAGGGTGGGATGGTGGGCCAGGTGTACATTGGGTCGCAGGGCTCAGTCCCGGGGGAGGCTGGCGTTTATTCTTTGGATTGTGGCAGGGTGGAAGTCCTTCCTCTATAGAAGGGTTGACACCACAATTCTTGAGTTGGGGAAGATTGCGGAGGCCTTCTCAATCACTCCCCGTAGTGAAGTCGCCACCCTCTCCTGCTGAGCACGCAGGTCGTTGCTTCCGGTGTGTATGATTATGTGGCTTCGCGACCCGAGATGGGCCTTATCAAGCAGCTCCATGGCACTCTGTGTTGTTGGGCACCACACCTTTCTCCTTTAGTGTCGAGGGGAAAGTTTCTTCTCCTGAACAAACTTCCCATTTGAGTCCATCAACAGGACGATGTCAGCCACTGTTTCTTCTGGACTGGAAGGGACAGAGGGGGGTCTCGTGGGTGTTGGATCTGGGGTGTGGCTGGTCTGTGCCGGTGCCACTGTCAGTGGTCTGGGGAGGAGGGGTGCAGCAGGCAAGGCTGGGGAAGCCTGGCTGGTTGAGCTGGACTCCTCTGCTGTATGAGGGCAGGTCATAGAGTGGTGATCTAGCTGCTCCTGCAGCCTGTCCTCTGTTCTCTTTCTCTCCTGCAGCTCCTCTCTTAGTGTGGTCAGATCGTTATTACTGCTCTGCCTGTCTTTTTGGAGCTCTTTCACCTCCTTTGTTAGATCAGCCATCTCTCTCTTGATGAACCTCTTTCAGTTGTGTTGCAAGGCTGCTGTCCTGCTCTGTCCGCACCCTGGTTAGGAGCTCCTCTAAGGTGTGGTTGTCTGGTTGCTGTTTGCTCACGCTCTCCCTGAGCAGGACCACCTCCCCCTCCAGTTTGGTGAACTCATCCCTCATGGCAGCCATGGGGGTGAGGAGGGCCTGAGCCTGCTCTGCACTGAGGGGGTCGCTCTCCTCCTGGGGCGTGTCCTCCACTATGGTGGGAGAGAGGTGCTGGATGTGCCGTTTTGGGTGGGGCTAGTAGGGGTGAGGGTGGTACCGTTAGCTAGCTAGTCAAAACTTCTTAAATGTGCCGTTTTGGGTGGGGCTAGTAGGGGTGAGGGTGGTACCGTTAGCTAGCTAGTCAAAACTTCTTAACTTGGTGCAAAGTTACTTTTTTATAGCCTGAATGAGTAGAGTTGTTGTTCATCACTTGTCTGGAATTATTTTTCGATTAGAGTGTTTATCTCATTCTAAAAACATTCTCTCTCTCTCTCTCTCTCTCTCTCTCTCTCTCTCTCTCTCTCTCTATTCAATTCAATTCAATTCAATTCAAGGGGCTTTATTGCCAAAGCAACTGAAATGGATAAACGAAAGTGAAATAAACAATTAAAAGTAAACAGTAAATTTTACACTCACAAGCTCCAAAATAATCTCTCTCTCTCTCTCTCTCTCTCTCTCTCTCTCTTGTTATAAGTGGCCCTAATTCCCATGTATTTATGCTGGAACAACAACAGTGGTCCTTGTTACACCCAGAGGTTCTTACATCAGATTAGCAACCCCAGTAATTTCTGTTGTAAACACAATCACTTCATGTTCTGTATCGTTATGTGTTGGTTATGATGCTCTGTGGACACCTTAAGGGTCATAAAGGTTTGACACAAGATGAACTCTTTCAATACTGTATCCCTCAACTACTCAACTTACTGTAGTGAGTGTGTGTGTGTAGGCATGTCTCCCCACAAGCCCTCATGAAAGGCTAGCGATCTCTTTCATCCTGACCTCCAAACACACACACACACACACACACACACACACACACACACACACACACACACACACACACACACACACACACACACACACACACACACACACACACACACACACACACACACACACACACACACACACACACACCGTCGGGAGATCAAACACAATGACCATCGCCATATGAACAACTTTTTCCTCAGTTTAACCTTTAGTGGACCTTTCATGAGGGTCAAAGAGCCTCCCATCAAACCTTCTTCTGTAGGCTCCACCATCAGAGAGGTGTGTGTGTGTGTGTGTGTGTGTGTGTGTGTGTGTGTGTGTGTGTGTGTGTGTGTGTGTGTGTGTGTGTGTGTGTGTGTGTGTGTGTGTGTGTGTGTGTGTGTGTGTGTGTGTGTGTGTGTGTGTGTGTGTGTGTGTGTGTGTGTGTGTGTGTGTGTGTGTGTGTGTGTGTGTGTGTGTGTGCGTGTGTGCGTGCGTGCGTGCGTGTGCGCAGCCAGGTCACCCATGATGTAAGACAGTATTCAATGTCCATACATGTCTGAGGCCGTTGGGAGATGACGTTGAAACTGTCCATTAGGGGCAACAGTTAGCGCTGTTACCTTCAAGTAGGTTTCTTTTTGGCTAGGGTGTTATGGACAGGGATGGTGGATAGGTTGAAAATTGTTCTTGAAATGTTGGTTTTAATCCTATCCCAAACATTAAGCCTTACCTCAACCAATCAGAGTTAATGCCTTAACCTAATCCTAACCTTAAAAATTCAGAGTTAATACTTAAACTTAATCTTAAACACATACACATTTTTGGGAACAACTTTGAAATTTGATGTTTGAGAAACATGGATAAACGTCTAATTCTGACGTGAGAGTGTTGAGAGCTTGTTGGTGTGTGTCTTTGTGTGTGTGTGTGTAGTCTTTGAAGAACTTCCCTTTGTTGTAATTGACAAGGACACGTGTGTGACATCTGTAGAGGTCCTCAAACATGTGACGGTTAGACAAGGCACTCAACTAGTGGCTGGTGGGTAGAGTGTTATGAGACCAAATGGGAAATAAGAGCAAAGTGATTGACCTCTGTTTCCACAAAAGGAATTACAACAAGGTGCTATCTAGAACCTAAAAGGGTTGTGCGGCTGGAAAACCATAGGAAAACCATTTGAAGAATTTGAAGAAAAATGTTATGCAATGGGGGCAGCCAGCCAAATAACCTTTTGGAACCCTTGTTTTCTAAGAATGTGGCTTTGACCCTTGAGGTGTGCCTCATAATAACATGGAGTGATCACATCAATAGAGTACAAGTAAAAACAAGGAGAGCTTTGTCCATATGTACAACTACCTAACTAATTCCTGGCTTACATTTAGAAACATAGTAAGTTTTACAGCACTGAATACATGAAACATGACAATTATATCAGCAAATAAGTGCCTATGGCAGGCTACTAATCCTATTACTCAACTCTACTCCACACACATACGATGCAGCATATCATTCATATTTCATTCCTCTTTCTCTACCATTGACTATAGGCCTACCTCCTTTTGAAGTCTATGGAGTATTTTCAAAGGAGAATATTGATTCTCTGACAAGTTGGTGCCTGGGTGGGAAGGTTATAAGTGCATGCCAATCAGGATTTAAAATTGAAATAGTATTTTAATTCATGCAGTAGCCTATATTTCAGACTAGTGGAATTATCAAAATACCCAAATAAATCCAAATAAATAGGCATAGCTAGTAATACACAATGTTCTTCTATTACAGGCTGGAAATGTGTCAATATGCAAATGAGGAATAGGTATAATGGAATAAATGTATGCCTACCTTTAAAAGTCAAACTACAAAACACAACTTCTTTGGTGTTGCGGTTCATTTGAAGCTAATGTTCATCTTGCTGCTTCAGAGTTTTGTAATAACTGTGTCGAAGTAGCCTTGTGGAGGCACCAATGATCAGAATAAGCGCACCTCTATTTTACCACCAGCAGCACCACCGCAGAAATCAAGGTAACGCCCCTTTACTATAAATCGGATTAATTAATGAAGAATTCAATGATGCCCCCCGGTGGAGTGAAGTGGTATTACAGGTGTGCAATGCACAGGTATGCTGGAATGGATTTCCGCAATGCGGATCTATTGTTGTGCATCTATGGTTGAATATCCCAAAAAGTCAGTCTTTTCAGATCCTGAACTCCCCCCACTCTGGTTCGTCCTATTTAGTACCAGTGTTCGTAGGAACATACCCCGTCGATCAGTTTATAATTGGGTAGGAAAATTCCCGAAAACCAGGGGTAGGCTATCACGCCAGAAAAGGGTCAACAGTAAAGGGTCATTGGAAGATGGACGATAATCCAGCTGTCCCGCAGCTGTTGAGCTGCTCAAATTCCCATCCCAGCTGCAATTGTATTAATTCAACTCATATCGTGCATGTCAGCTGCTTCCACTAGATGGCGATACTTGACTATAGAGTAAATGGTGTGTCTGGCAAATGCACAATACATGATCCACAATGCCTAATATCTGGATGCAGATACTTAAGATATGTGGGTGTGGAGTGGGAGTTATGGGAGGGGGTGTAAATATGAGGTTTTAGATATATTTCAATGTTGTCTTTTACTTTACAAAAACACTTGAAAGAAGGCTATTCTATCACTGGTAAAAATGACTGTTAGTTGTCTTCCGCCCAGCCTGTTAGTCTTGAATGCCAGGGCTTGTGTAACGTACATCGAATGCTTTGCTGGTCATGCAAACCAGTTCTCCCACTCTCTCCAGCCTGCGTGTTCAGCCCAGTCAGTCTCTGAGTCCGGAGATAGGCGATAAGGGAGATAGCCAGGCTGGTCTGTGCGACTCCCCTACTAAAGCCAATGCCATGCGTAAACACAGTACTGCGCTGGCAGTTTCATATCCATTTCTTCTGTTGTTCGTTAGTCATGCTATTGTTATGAAAACCCTTCACAATGTCATATCCCTTTTCTTTTTAATTTCCTATGACGTACTCTTATGGTGTAGGACAGGGGAAATGTCTCTCTATATTAATTCCATTCAATTCATGGGGCTTTATTGGCATGGGAAACGTGTTAACATTGCCAAAGCAAGTATATATATCTCTCTCTCTCCATTTTTCTGTGGTATAACAAGAGATAGATTCTTTGGAAAAAATAAAATGTGATTTTTGAATAATTCTGCTCTACACTGGTAGTCAATGCCCCTTACTGTTAGACATGATATAGCACGCTCTTAGAAGAAAAGGTGCTATATAGAACCTAAAAGGGTTTATCAGGTGTCCCAATAGGAGAACCATTTGAAGAACCCTTTTGGGTTCCAGATATAAGCCTTTTGGGTTTCTTGTACAACCCTTTCTACAGATAGTTCTACATGGAACGCAAAATGGTTCTCCCGAGAACCAAAAAGGGTTCTACCTGGAACCAAAAATAGTTTCCCCATGGGGAGGCTGAAGAACCCTTTTGGAAACCCTTTTTCTAAGAATGTAGACCTGTGTCATTTTACAACGTCATCATTTATTTGTCATTTCTCTTCTTTTCTTTATTTACTATGACTAAAAAAACACCTATTCATTATTAAATTCATTCAATAAAATCCAAAAGATTCATCAATTCAGTAGATTCTGTTCCACTGAAAGAAGAAAGCATATTCATGTTTAAATTTTTAATCTCTGTCTACCCCCCTCATCTCTCTCTGTCTTTCTCTGCTTTTCTGCAGTAGCCTATAGCTGGGGGAATCTATTTTACATTGCCAGAAATTATCCTGTTTCATAGTGACCCAGGTGTGTTAAACCCCTAGAACTCCCTACACCATCAATGTCACAGTTTCCAGCTAAATGATACAGTCAGAGTTACGTTACATATGGATTTTGATGGAGTCATTTTGCTGACAAGATAAAACTCATCAAACCTTTTCCTGTTTAACGATACATTGTATTAATAAATGGTATCCTCAGAATCTCCCAACCAAAACCTCACACCAAACTGCACTTATTAACATGAACCTATAATGGGGCAACTCTTCCATCTGTGCAAATCTCTTTTGAGTATGTGAATGATTGGGCAAATAAATGATGCCTAGTGTGTGAGTTAGTGCACAGCAGTACGATAGAGTTATATTATCGACATGAGGAGAGTAAGGATGGGAAGATGGAGGACAGAGAGAGAGAGAGAGAGAGAGAGATAAAGAGGGGAGGGGAGAAAGAGAGAGACAGAGAGAGAGAGAAAGAGAGAGAGACCGGGGGGGCGAGAGCGAGAGTGAGAGATAGAGAGGGGAGAGAGCGAGACAGAGAGAGAGAAAGAGAAAGAGAGAGAGAGAGAGAGAAGGAGAGGGAGAGAGAAAGAGAGGGAGAGAGAGAGAGAGAGAGAGAGAGAGAGAGAGAGAGAGAGAGAGAGAGAGAGAGAGGGGAGGGGAACGTGTGTGATTTCAAAGTGTTGTTCCTTTGTACGGCTCACAGATACGGTACTGAGGGAGCCAGCCTGTACCTCTTTTACACACGTTGCCATGGAAACCAGCCCAGCAGCCAACCAGCAGCTGTAAGAATCCCAAGAAATTCCTCCACACATTCTCCCCCATACTACCCCACCCCCATGCACACATACTACACACACACAAACACACACACGCAAGCATGCACACACACATACATACCCACACACACACACATTCCTCACCACATACACACATGTAATACACACATTAACATCTCCCCCACAATTAGGGTTTCACTAATCCGATAACTTTCCCCAAACCTGGTAAATATCCCCAAATTCCCTGGTTTTTCAGAAAACATGGTTGGAAACATTCCGGAATCTGGAGGAAATAAGCCGGAAATCCGGAATCCTCCAAGTAGGTTTCTGGAAGACCTGGGAATTTTGTGAAACCCTATCCCTATCCCTATTTGTAACCCTATCCACAATGCATGAAATTACCTAATTTAATAGTAAGCCCTCTATAGCAGAACCCCTGTAAAGGCTCTAGTAACCAGGGGCACACTTCTAGTAACCAGGGGTACTCCTCTAGTAACCAGGGGTGTTCCTCTAGTAACAAGGGGTACTCTTCTAGTAACCTGGGGCTACCAGGGGTACTCCTCTAGTAACCAGGGGTACTCCTCTAGTAACCAGGGGCACTCCTCTAGTAACCAGTGGTACTCCTCTAGTAACCAGGGGTACTCCTCTAGTAACCAGGGCACTCCTCTAGTAACCTGGGGTACTCTTCTAGTAACCTGGGACGCTCCTCTAGTAACCAGGGGTACTCCTCTAGTAACCAGGGCACTCCTCTAGTAACCAGGGGTACTCCTCTAGTAACCAGGGGCTACCAGGGACACTCCTCCAGTAACCTGGGGTACTCCTCTAGTAACCTGGGGCTACCAGGGACACTCCTCTAGTAACCAGGGGTACTCCTCTAGTAACCAGGGCACTCCTCTAGTAACCAGGGGCACTCCTCTAGTAACCAGGGGTACTCTTCTAGTAACCTGGGACGCTCCTCCAGTAACCTGGGGTACTCCTCTAGTAACCTGGGGCTACCAGGGACACTCCTCTAGTAACCTGGGATGCTCCTCTAGTAACCAGGGGCACTCCTCTAGTAACCAGGGGCACTCCTCTAGTAACCAGTGGTACTCCTCTAGTAACCAGGGGCTACCAGGGACACTCCTCCAGTAACCTGGGGTACTCCTCTAGTAACCTGGGGCTACCAGGGACACTCCTCTCGTAACCTGGGATACTCCTCCTTTAACCAGGGGTACTCCTCTAGTAACCAGGGGTACTCCTCTAGTAACCTGGGGCACTCCTCTAGTAACCAGGGGCACTCCTCTAGTAACCAGTGGTACTCCTCTAGTAACCAGGGGTACTCCTCTAGTAACCAGGGCACTCCTCTAGTAACCTGGGGTACTCTTCTAGTAACCTGGGACGCTCCTCTAGTAACCAGGGGTACTCCTCTAGTAACCAGGGCACTCCTCTAGTAACCAGGGGCACTCCTCTAGTAACCAGGGGTACTCTTCTAGTAACCTGGGACGCTCCTCCAGTAACCTGCGGTACTCCTCTAGTAACCTGGGGCTACCAGGGACACTCCTCTAGTAACCTGGGATGCTCCTCTAGTAACCAGGGCACTCCTCTAGTAACCAGGGACACTCCTCCAGTAACCTGGGGTACTCCTCTAGTAACCTGGGGCTACCAGGGACACTCCTCTAGTAACCAGGGGTAATCCTCTAGTAACCAGGGCACTCCTCTAGTAACCAGGGGCACTCCTCTAGTAACCAGGGGTACTCTTCTAGTAACCTGGGACGCTCCTCCAGTAACCTGGGGTACTCCTCTAGTAACCTGGGGCTACCAGGGACACTCCTCTAGTAACCTGGGATGCTCCTCTAGTAACCAGGGGCACTCCTCTAGTAACCTGGGGCACTCCTCTAGTAACCAGGGGCACTCCTCTAGTAACCAGTGGTACTCCTCTAGTAACCAGGGGCTACCAGGGACACTCCTCCAGTAACCTGGGGTACTCCTCTAGTAACCTGGGGCTACCAGGGACACTCCTCTAGTAACCTGGGATACTCCTCCTTTAACCAGGGGTACTCCTCTAGTAACCAGGGGTACTCCTCTAGTAACCTGGGACGCTCCTCTAGTAACCAGGGGTACTCCTCTAGTAACCTGGGGCACTCCTCTAGTAACCAGGGGCACTCCTCTAGTAACCAGTGGTACTCCTCTAGTAACCAGGGGTACTCCTCTAGTAACCAGGGCACTCCTCTAGTAACCAGGGGTACTCTTCTAGTAACCTGGGACGCTCCTCTAGTAACCAGGGGCACTCTTCTAGTAACCAGTGGTACTCCTCTAGTAACCAGGGGCTACCAGGGACACTCCTCCAGTAACCTGGGGTACTCCTCTAGTAACCTGGGGCTACCAGGGACACTCCTCTAGTAACCTGGGATGCTCCTCTAGTAACCAGGGGCACTCCTCTAGTAACCTGGGGCACTCCTCTAGTAACCATGGGCACTCCTCTTGTAACCAGGGGTACTCCTCTTGTAACCAGGGGTACTCCTCTAGTAACCTGTGACGCTCCTCTAGTAACCAGGGATACTCCTCTTGTAACCAGGGGTACTCCTCTAGTAACCAGGGGCACTCCTCTAGTAACCTGGGGCACTCCTCTAGTAACATGTGACGCTCCTCTAGTAACCTGGGATGCTCCTCTTGTAACCTGGGGCGCTCCTCTAGTAACCTGGGGAACTCCTCTTGTAACCTAGGGCGCTCCTCTAGTAACCAGGGGCTACCAGGGGTACTCCTCTAGTAACCAGGGGTACTCCTCTAGTAACCAGGGGTACTCCTCTAGTAACCAGGGGTACTCCTCTAGTAACCAGGGGTACTCCTCTAGTAACCAGGGGTACTCCTTTTGTAACCTGGGGCGCTCCTCTAGTAACCAGGGGAACTCCTCTAGTAACCAGGGATACTCCTCTTGTAACCAGGGGTACTCCTCTAGTAACCAGGGGTACTCCTCTTGTAACCTGGGGCGCTCCTCTAGTAACCAGGGGTACTCCTCTAGTAACCTGGGGCGCTCTTCTAATAACCAGGGGCTACCAGGGGCACTCCTATAGTAACCAGGGGCACTCCTCTAGTAACCAGGGGTACTCCTCTTGTAACCTGGGGCACTCCTCTAGTAAACAGGGGCACTCCTCTTGTAACCTGGGGCGATCCTCTAGTAACCAGGGGCACTCCTCTTGTAACCAGGGGCACTCCTCTAGTAACCAGGGGCACTCCTCTAGTAACCAGGGGTACTCCTCTAGTAACCAGGGGTACTCCTCTAGTAACCAGGGGTACTCCTCTAGAGCCCAGGGGCACTCCTCTAGTAACCAGGGGTACTCCTCTAGAGACCAGGGGCACTCCTCTAGTAACCAGGGGCACTCCTCCAGTAACCTGGGGTACTCCTCTAGTAACCTGGGGCTACCAGGGACACTCCTCTAGTAACCTGGGATGCTCCTCTAGTAACCAGGGCACTCCTCTAGTAACCAGGGGCACTCCTCTAGTAACCAGGGGTACTCTTCTAGTAACCTGGGACGCTCCTCCAGTAACCTGGGGTACTCCTCTAGTAACCTGGGGCTACCAGGGACACTCCTCTAGTAACCTGGGATGCTCCTCTAGTAACCAGGGGCACTCCTCTAGTAACCTGGGGCACTCCTCTAGTAACCAGGGGCACTCCTCTAGTAACCAGTGGTACTCCTCTAGTAACCAGGGGCTACCAGGGACACTCCTCCAGTAACCTGGGGTACTCCTCTAGTAACCTGGGGCTACCAGGGACACTCCTCTAGTAACCTGGGATACTCCTCCTTTAACCAGGGGTACTCCTCTAGTAACCAGGGGTACTCCTCTAGTAACCTGGGACGCTCCTCTAGTAACCAGGGGTACTCCTCTAGTAACCTGGGGCACTCCTCTAGTAACCAGGGGCACTCCTCTAGTAACCAGTGGTACTCCTCTAGTAACCAGGGGTACTCCTCTAGTAACCAGGGCACTCCTCTAGTAACCAGGGGTACTCTTCTAGTAACCTGGGACGCTCCTCTAGTAACCAGGGGTACTCCTCTAGTAACCTGGGGCACTCCTCTAGTAACCAGGGGCACTCTTCTAGTAACCAGTGGTACTCCTCTAGTAACCAGGGGCTACCAGGGACACTCCTCCAGTAACCTGGGGTACTCCTCTAGTAACCTGGGGCTACCAGGGACACTCCTCTAGTAACCTGGGATGCTCCTCTAGTAACCAGGGGCACTCCTCTAGTAACCTGGGGCACTCCTCTAGTAACCATGGGCACTCCTCTTGTAACCAGGGGTACTCCTCTTGTAACCAGGGGTACTCCTCTAGTAACCTGTGACGCTCCTCTAGTAACCAGGGATACTCCTCTTGTAACCAGGGGTACTCCTCTAGTAACCAGGGGCACTCCTCTAGTAACCTGGGGCACTCCTCTAGTAACATGTGACGCTCCTCTAGTAACCTGGGATGCTCCTCTTGTAACCTGGGGCGCTCCTCTAGTAACCTGGGGAACTCCTCTTGTAACCTGGGGCGCTCCTCTAGTAACCAGGGGCTACCAGGGGTACTCCTCTAGTAACCAGGGGTACTCCTCTAGTAACCAGGGGTACTCCTCTAGTAACCAGGGGTACTCCTCTAGTAACCAGGGGTACTCCTTTTGTAACCTGGGGCGCTCCTCTAGTAACCAGGGGAACTCCTCTAGTAACCAGGGATACTCCTCTTGTAACCAGGGGTACTCCTCTAGTAACCAGGGGTACTCCTCTTGTAACCTGGGGCGCTCCTCTAGTAACCAGGGGTACTCCTCTAGTAACCTGGGGCGCTCTTCTAATAACCAGGGGCTACCAGGGGCACTCCTATAGTAACCAGGGGCACTCCTCTAGTAACCAGGGGTACTCCTCTTGTAACCTGGGGCACTCCTCTAGTAAACAGGGGCACTCCTCTTGTAACCTGGGGCGATCCTCTAGTAACCAGGGGCACTCCTCTTGTAACCAGGGGCACTCCTCTAGTAACCAGGGGCACTCCTCTAGTAACCAGGGGTACTCCTCTAGTAACCAGGGGTACTCCTCTAGTAACCAGGGGTACTCCTCTAGAGCCCAGGGGCACTCCTCTAGTAACCAGGGGTACTCCTCTAGAGACCAGGGGCACTCCTCTAGTAACCAGGGGTACTCCTCTAGTAACCAGGGGCACTCCTCTAGTAACCAGGGGGGCTCCTCTAGTAACCAGGGGCACTCCTCTTGTAACCAGGGGCACTCCTCTAGTAACCAGAGGCACTCCTATAGTAACCAGAGGTACTCCTCTAGTAACCAGGGGTACTCCTCTAGTAACCAGCGGCACTGCTCTAGTAAACAGGAGCACTCCTCTTGTAACCAGGGGCACTCCTCTTGTAACCAGGGGCACCCCTCTAGTAACCAGGGGCACTCCTCTTGTAACCAGGGGTACTCCTCTTGTAACCAGGGGCACCCCTCTAGTAACCAGGGGCACTTCTATAGTTACCAGGGGTTCTCCTCTTGTAACCTGGGGCGCTCCTCTAGTAACCAGGGGCACTCCTATAGTAACCAGGGGTACTTCTCTTGTAACCTGGGGCGCTCCTCTAGTAACCAGGGGCACTCCTCTTGTAACCAGGAGCACTCCTCTATTAACCAGGGACACTCCTATAGTAACCAGGGGTACTCGGTCACACCTCTATCTGAGTTTGTATTTCAAGGGTATGTGGTTGACCTGCTGCTGCGTGCTGTGCTCATACACACACACACACGCACGCACGCACGCACGCACGCACGCACGCACGCACGCACGCACGCACGCACGCACGCACGCACGCACGCACGCACGCACGCACGCACGCAGGCAGGCAGGCAGGCAGGCAGGCAGGCAGGCAGGCACGCACGCACGCACGCAGGCAGGCAGGCACAAACACACACACGCAGGCACACACCCTTAAGGTGCATAGGGAGCAGCAGATGCTTGCACTGTGACCATAGTTCTGTGCAAGGCCGTAGACAAGGTCATTTACTGCATTTCTATACAATTTTAGAACACTAACATGCTTTTTGGAGAAGAACAAAAACAAGCATAAATGACCCCAGCCATTATGACCTTGGCTGCTGTTGCTTCATTTTTCTTCAGTCCATCTACAGACACATAGCCTATATGCTATACAATTAGCCACTACACATTTCCTCAACACAGGGACTAAAATCTATAATTCAACACGTACAGCGCAATCTGTTAGCAGAAATTAGCAGTTTTACAGCTAATTTACAGCAATTCTACCTATTTTGCGGTGGAAAGACATTTTTGCAGTTTTAAAAGATAGTTTCCTGCAATTCTACACATTTTGCCATGACTTACGCCATGTTAATATGATATCTGAGTGAGAGTGACTAACAAAATCAGTGGGGGACCCCTGGAGGTCAAGGCCCCTTGGCACATGCGCTGTGTGCCCGGTAGGTAATTCGGCCATAATTACTATGTTTAGTTAGCTGGTTAGACTAACTACACTAATGAATCCAATTGTAACCGTTTTAACGGATGGTACTAAATGAGAGACTGTCAGTGAGTGGCGCATAACGAGGAAAACTGCCGATGCACAACCACATTTTGAAATTACACCTAGTGTATTCAACTATTCTAACTCTCAATATTAAGATGAGACCCGACTGAGGTCCCCCCCCAAAATGCAAAAAAATAAAACTGAAAGCTGCGACCCACAGGCCTACAATGAGATGCACAGCGAGAACAGAGATAGGTAGACAAGCAAGGAAGCAACTACAGAGAAAACAAACCGCAAACTTTGACTTCGGGGGAAACCACTACCATCTAACCATGTTGCCTATGAGCAAAGACAGACAAATTAAGTACTTTCATTACTGTCATTTTCCACATGGAATGAAAAGTTACACATGCACTTACAGTACCAGTCAAAAGTGTGGGACACACCTACTCATTCAAGGGTTTTTCTTTATTTGTACTATTTTCAACATTGTAGAATAATAGTGAAGACATCAAAACTCTGAAATAACACATATGGAATCATGTAGTAACCAAAATATGTTTTATATTTCAGATTCTTCAAAGTAGCCACCCTTTGCCTTGATGACAGCTTTGCACACTCTTGGCATTCTCTCAACCACCTTCATGAGGTATGCTTTTCCAACAGTCTTGAAGGAGTTCCCACATATGCTGAGCACTGCTTTTCCTTCACTCTGTGGTCCAACTCATCCCAAACCATCTCAATTGGGTTGAGGTCAGTTGATTGTGGAGGCCAGGTCACCTGATGCAGCACTCCATCACTCTCCTTGGTCAAAAAGCCCTTATACAGCCTGGAGGTGTGTTTTGGGTCATTGTCCTGTTGAAAAACAAATGATTGTCCCACTAAGCGCGAACCAGATGGGATGGCATATCGCTGCAGAATGCTGTGGTTGTCATGCTGGTTAAGTGTGCCTTGAATTCTAAATAAATCACTGACAGGGTCACCAGCAAAGCACCCCCACACCATAACACCACCTCCTCCATGCTTCACGGTGGGAACCGCACATGTGGACATCATCTGTTCACCTACTCTGCGTCTCTCAAAGACACAGCGGTTGAAACCAAAAATCTCAAATTTGGACTCATCAGACCAAAGGACAGATTTCCACCGTCTAATGTCCATTGCTCGTGTTTCTTGGCCCAAGCAAGTCTCTTCTTATTATTGGTGTCCTTTAGTAGTGGTTTCTTTGCAGCAAGTCTCCTCTGAACAGTTGATGTTGAGATGTGTCTGTTACTTGAACTCTGTGAAGCATTTACTTGGGCTGCAATCTGAGGTGCAGTTAACTCTATTGAACTTAGGGTCTTCCTTTCCTCTGGGTCTTCCTTTCCTGTGGCAGTCTTCATGAGAGCCAGTTTCATCATAGCGGTTGATGGTTTTTGCAACTGCACTTGAAGAAACTTTCAATGTTCTTGGAATTTCCCGCATTGACTGACCTTTATGTCTTAAAGTAATGATGGACTGTCATTTCTCTTTGCTTATTTGAGCTGTTCTTGCCATAATATGGACTTGGTATTTTACCAAATAGGGCTATCTTTTGTATACCACCCTTACCTTGTCACAACACAACTGATTGTCTCAAACGCATTAAGAAGGAAAGAAAGTCCACAAATGAACCTTTAACAAGGCACACCTGTTCGTTGAAATGAAGCTGGTTGAGAGAATGCCAAGCGTGTGCAAAGCTATCATCAAGGCAAAGGGTGGCTACTTTGAAGAATCTCAAATAGAAAATATATTTTGATTTGTTGAACACTTTTTTGGTTGCTACATGATTCCATGTGTGTTTTTTTCATAGTTTTGATTTCTTCACTATTATTCTACAATGAACAAAATAGTAAAAATAAAGAAGAACCCTGGAATGAGTAGGTGTGTCCAAACTTTTGACTGGTACTGTATGTCCTGTACGTACGCACCGACACACACAGAAATGGAGCATGATAATTGGAATATGTCTTGTGTTAAACATCTGGGCTGATTACTCCAATAGGGTACAATACTGAGCAGCATGAGAGGGAAATGGGTTCAAAATGGAACGTGGGAGAGGGGGATGAGATAGAGTAGAGGAAGAGAGGAGAAAAGATGAGTAGACGCTCTGTGATGTCCT
The DNA here is from genome assembly GCF_034236695.1 of Oncorhynchus nerka. Classification (NCBI taxonomy): domain Eukaryota; kingdom Metazoa; phylum Chordata; class Actinopteri; order Salmoniformes; family Salmonidae; genus Oncorhynchus; species Oncorhynchus nerka. The sequence goes on along the minus strand of NC_088403.1, from coordinate 29,444,002 downwards.
GTCAGCTCTCAGTCTTGCAGGCTTTGAATTTCACTGACGCAGCGTGAAGCCTTAGTGATCACCATGAACACTATGACCTTAGAGAGATGGACAAAAAACCTTCAACAGACCCCCTCCATCTCACATTAGGCCAACTACTGACAGATAGTCCTCTTAGGGAGGTTTAAACAGACCACACAACAACATCCCTTTCTCAGAACAACAGGGAATAAATCCCACTCGTCTGTCTGAAATGGCACCCTATTCCCTATATAGTTCACTACTTGATAATGCACTACCCATGGCTCTGGTAAAAAATAAGTGCCCTATGTAGGGAATGGGGTGCCATTTCAGAGGCACGCATTGTCTTGAATTGGATCTCTGTGACGGGTAGTTAAAGAGAATCCACAATAGTTGAAGTTGACCTACTAGTGGAGCTGTAGTTTAGTTGTGTTCATTACTTGTAGCTTTAGCTAGCTGTCCTGTATGTCGTGCAGATATAAGATCTGCTTACTCTTCCTGGTTCTGCCTGTATGAAGAGTTTGCCCTCCACTGTCCTTCTCCACTGGGTTCCATTGTATTGAGTTTGAAGCCTCCTTGACCTCTCTCTGTGTATGATTTGGTTCGGACTCACATTCAATTTTATTGTTAGAGCAGAGGAAAGATGTGTTTGATATTTCTCATAATGGAGTGATGTATTTTTTGCCTCGAGAGGCTCACGACTCGTCTCTTTTCTCTGCTTGGCTGGTTGGCAGTCAGCGGCGCATTAATAAATGATAAAGGAAATCAAAGGCTTACCAACAGCATGATTGGATACAAAATCTTGAATAATCAGTATATGTAGACAGTGCATATCATTTGAGAATCATGTTATTTTTGATTCTACTATTTTAAAGCATTTCATGAAAATGTTATTTGGTATGAGCCTAAAGACAAGCAGTGAAATTGAAATCCTTCTGACACTTCCTTTTATTTTTCACCTTTCCTACACTTCCCCCTTACACACACACACACACACACACACACACACACACACACACACACACCTCCCTCCCCCTCTAACAGACTTCTGTTGTGCTTCTCTGCTAATTATTTTTCAAAGGAGCAATTTATTTCAATGTTTATCATTTCATCCATTCCCCCAAAGATAACATCAGTGAATTTATTATCTTTGAGAGAGAGAGACGAGGGGGTCCAGAAAAATATTCATATTGCATCTCTCTCTCTTTCTGTTTTTCCCATTTCAGATGCATCCTTCACTTTGTAAAGGCATATGGAAATGGGAGAGGAGCAGATGGTGATTTGGTCCCACGGGCAGTACAGATGACTTATGAATAATGAAGAATAGAGAGGAAATTGTTTGGCTGGTTACACAGAGGTGTGATGCTATAGATACACAGTCGCTCCACACAGATAAACCTTAATCAATAGTGAATCATTTCTGAATGATGATGCACCCACAGCGCCACTTCATATCTGTCTGCTTGAACTACTTGTTTATCAAATGGCTTCGTGACAATTAACGGAAGACAAGGTTAATTTGAATTGCGCTGTTTTAAAAAAAATCAACTACTGTAATGTACAACGTCTATTCCCTTTGGAAAAGTCTGTTACTTCCGCTTTATTGCGGGTGTATTTGACTAAATACTTACGTTTATTCAATCAAAACAAATCAAAATTGTATTTGGCACGTGCGCCGCATTCAACTGGTGTAGACTTTACTGTGAAATGCTTGCTTGCTTCCCAATGACGCAGAGTTTAAAAATAAAATAAAATGATAACACAAGAAGAATAAAATACATGAGTATGGAGCGATATCCAGCACCAGATCAATATGCAGAGGTACGAGGTATTTGAGGTAGATACACTATATGGCCATAAGTATGTGGACACCTGCTCGTCGAACATCTCATTCCAAAATCATAGACCCTTTGCTGCCATTCCCTCTTCTGGGAAGGCTTTCTACTAGATGTTGGAGCATTGCTTCGGGCACTTGCTTCTATTCGGCCACAACAGCATTAGTGAGGTCGGGCACTGATGTTGGGCGATAGGCCTGGCTCGCAGTCGGCGTTCCAATTCATCCCAAAGGTGTTTGATGGGGTTGAGGTCAGGGCGCTGAGCAAGCCAGTCAAGTTCTTCCACACCGATCTTGACAAACCATTTCTGTATGGACCTTGCTTTGTGCATGGGTGCATTGTCATGCTAAAACAGGAAAGGGACTTCCCCAAACCGTTGCCACAAAGTTGGAAGCACAGAATCGTCTAGAATGTCATTGTATGCTGTAGCATTAAGATTTCGCTTCACTGGAACGAAGGGGCCAGGCCGAACCATGAAAAACAGCCCCAGACCATTATTCCTCCTCCACCAAACTTTACAGCTGGGACTATGCATTTGGGCAGGTAGTGCCCTCCTGGCATCCGCCAAACAGATGGTAAAGCGTGATTCATCTTAGTGTTGAAGCTCCCAACTTAGTTCTTGTGCTGACGTTGCTTCCAGAGGCAGTGTAGAACTCATGCTGTGTTGCAACCGAGAACAGACATTTTTTTCAGCACTTGGCCGTCCAGTTCTGTGTTCTTTTCTGGCCCACCACTTCACGGCTGAGCCATTGTTGCCCCTAGACGTTTCCACTTCACAGTAATAGCACTTACAGTTGACCGGGGCATCTCTAGCAAGGGCAGAAATTCGAGAAACTCACTTGTTGGAAAGATGGCATCCTATGACAGTGCCACATTGAAAGCCACTGAGCTCTTCAGTACGGCCATTCTACTGTCAATGTTTGTCTATGGAGATTGCATGGCTATGTTCTGAATTTTATACACCTGTCAGCAACTGGTGTGGCTGAAATAGCCAAATCCACTAATTTGAAGGGGTGTCCACATACAGTACACTATATAAACATAAGTATGTACATAAAGGTAGGGTAAAGTGACTAGGCATCAGGATAGATAAGAGTAAAATAGAGTAGCAGCAGCAAATTGTGTGTAAAACTGTGTGTGTGAGCGCGAGAGTGCGTGTGAGTGTAATGTGGATGTTGTGTCGTCCTGCGTGTGTGGGGGCATATGTAGTTTACGTGAATGTGCGTGGGTTTTGTGTACAAGTGTCAATGTAGTGTGTGTGAGTGAGTGTGTATACTAACCAAGACGTTTACTGAAAACGGTATAGCCTAATAATTCTCTCATTTGATTGTCGTCTTTCTCTCTGAACGACCAGACCAGTGCTGTCGTGACCCAGATATAGGCCTGCTGCAATGGGAGTGCTGTAGTGTGAGAGCACAGAGAGGTGGTTAACCACAACACACACATGGTTAACTCTTCTTCCTCTACATGTTCTTTCCCAGGCCTGTACAGTCGATCACAGCTGAGTCCTGACACACAATACTACTGCTCTATATGAATGGAGTTATGTAGGTCAAGACATGGAAATGATCAAAGCCATTTAGAAGATGACAAAATACTGTAGTTGCCAACTCTCACTCTTAATATTGGGCTGTTGTGTCCTCAAAAGATTTACTATTGCATTCACTGTTAAAATACATTCAAATCATGGACTGACTTCAGAAGTTCGCCTGAAATTGCCACTTGTACATGAGTTTAAACAATTCTGCATTTTTTATTTATTTAAACCAGTTAAATAGTTGTTTACTCCTCTGCAATCAAAATGTATCCAGTTTGTTTTCAGATACAGCTGCGAAAAGGGAAAATCATGCAAAACAGACGTTAGAAATTGGGTTGCCAAGCAACCCTTTGAGGTAGCAGTTGATTAAACTGCTTTTCAGACTGGCTCAATGGAAAGTGTCAGAGTTGGTGTGTGTATGTGCTATTAAATGAATTCAACTGTGCAGTAACAGAACATTGGTGAAGCACGACTCTTACTGCTGTGAAATAGTCTCATCTGAATATGTACTGCCTGTATTCAATTCTATGTATATTACATTAATAACATGCTACAGTCTTGGAAATACAACAGGCAAATCCAATCAGTGATGGAATGGTTATTACTACCTATGTACAGTACTTCCTGTGAGTTTATACATGCTTTAAAACATTGTAAAAAAACACCTTTGATGAATTCTTAATCTCTATAAACACTAGGAAACAAAGCGTCATTACAAAAATTCTGTAGAAATTTATTTTCTTATCAACACTTATCAAAAATATCTGCACCGCATTTTGCATAGATGGATACAATATATTTGACACATCTGTTTACATGATTGTTAGAACAACTTATTAAAAAGTGAAAAGGAAAAAAAAAAAAAAAAACTATTTCAGGACTTTGGTCACATTGTAGATACTACCAACAAACGATCTATTTCTAAGCAACAGACTATCTGTTGATAAGCAACTGCTTGCTAAGATTAGGGTAAGGTTTAGAATAAGGGTTAGTAGTTAGTTGAAATGTTACTGATAGCCTGTAGAGCATCTACAGACGGACTATTCAAATAAAGTGTAACCAGGCTTTTCTACAACAACAGACACTGCAGCAGAAAAAGGGATGATTTAATAACAGGACTCAATTACTATTGACTGGAATAACTCATGAACATCCTTAAATACATATTTGGAACCAAAGACTTGGACATTTCAATAGCCTATCAACTCTAAATATATTTGTCTTACATCCAAATAAGATATCTATTCAATAAGGAATACAATAAATATTGCAAATATATTATTGTAGGTTACTAACCAATTTTCGTTAATCAAATATATTAACCTAATTTACTTAAATATAACAAAGAGAGAAAACATTGAACACATATTTAATAACATTTGTTCATAACTTAAAACGCTGTCAGGGCCATTAGTCTCAAACAGCATGTAAAAAAAATACGATTTCCCCCCCAAAATAATCCTTGATTTCAAAATGTTCCATGAAAATAATCCTCAATTTCGATCAGCTTCTTCACAGATCTGTATTCCATATGGATTGACTCATATGTATCGTACTCAACTATTCACAGTTGACTGATCCTTCCACACAGTACTATGGAAATCTGAACCTTCAAGCCAATCTCTGCCTGTTGTCGCAGATGATGGTGACGTCCTGAGCTCCGTATGTGGGTAGCTCCTCTTCTGCTTCCTCTGACATCACTTCCTTCTCTATGTGACATCAGTAATCCACGGAAAAGTGACCAGGTAATCCTTGTCCAGAATTTAAGAATTCCTAAGCGACAGCATTACCAGTTTTCCCACTTTCTTCCCAGCCTTCCAGACCAGGTAATCCCAGACTTGGCATTAATCGAAATCATCTCTCCTCCTCTTCCTCAGATGAAGGTGTACTGGGTCATCTCCAGACAGCCTGTGCCCTACAGGGTAAAGGTGCCAGGTGAGATACCCAGGATCAATTGGCGTACTGGGCATAGAAGGCCACCTTGACCCTCTCTATCTGGTGACACAGCTTGATGGCTGGACCCAACTTCAGCTCCATACACTCCTGGACTGTAGGCAGGGTCAGCAACAACAACGCCTGGCCATCTATGTCCTGCAGAGAGAATGTGAGAATAAGATAAGAAAGAGATAATATGGACAGAGACAGAGAATAAGGACAGACACAGAGAGAGATAATATGGACAGAGAGACAGAGAATAAGGACAGAGACAGAGAGAGATAATATGGACAGAGACAGAGAATAAGGACAGAGACAGAGAGAGATAATATGGACAGAGAGACAGAGAATAAGGACAGAGACAGAGAGAGATAATATGGACAGAGAGACAGAGAATAAGGACAGAGACAGAGAGAGATAATATGGACAGAGAGACAGAGAATAAGGACAGAGACAGAGAGAGATAATATGGACAGAGAGACAGAGAATAAGGACAGACACAGAGAGAGATAATATGGACAGAGAGACAGAGAATAAGGACAGAGAGACAGAGAATAAGGACAGACAGAGAGAGATAATATGGACAGAGAGACAGAGAATAAGGACAGACACAGAGAGAGATAATATGGACAGAGAGACAGAGAATAAGGACAGAGAGACAGAGAATAAGGACAGACACAGAGAGAGATAATATGGACAGAGAGACAGAGAATAAGGACAGAGAGACAGAGAATAAGGACAGACACAGAGAGAGATAATATGGACAGAGAGACAGAGAATAAGGACAGACACAGAGAGAGATAATATGGACAGAGAGACAGAGAATAAGGACAGACACAGAGAGAGATAATATGGACAGAGAGACAGAGAATAAGGACAGACACAGAGAGAGATAATAAGGAGAGAGACAGAGAATAAGGACAGACACAGAGAGAGATAATAAGGAGAGAGACAGAGAATAAGGACAGACACAGAGAGAGATAATATGGACAGAGAGACAGAGAATAAGGACAGAGAGACAGAGAATAAGGACAGAGACAGATAATACGGACAGAGAGACAGAGAATAAGGACAGAGAGACAGAGAATAAGGACAGACACAGAGAGAGATAATATGGACAGAGAGACAGAGAATAAGGACAGAGAGACAGAGAATAAGGACAGAGACAGAGAGAGATAATATGGACAGAGACAGAGAATAAGGACAGAGACAGAAAGAGATAATATGGAGAGAGACAGAGAATAAGGACAGACACAGAGAGAGATAATATGGACAGAGAGACAGAGAATAAGGACAGAGAGACAGAGAATAAGGACAGAGACAGAGAGAGATAATATGGACAGAGACAGAGAATAAGGACAGACACAGAGAGAGATAATATGGACAGAGAGACAGAGAATAAGGACAGAGAGACAGAGAATAAGGACAGAGAGACAGAGAATAAGGACAGACACAGAGAGAGATAATATGGACAGAGAGACAGAGAATAAGGACAGAGAGACAGAGAATAAGGACAGAGACAGAGAATAAGGACAGAGACAGAGAATAAGGACAGAGACAGATAATACGGACAGAGAGACAGAGAATAAGGACAGAGAGACAGAGAATAAGGACAGACACAGAGAGAGATAATATGGACAGAGAGACAGAGAATAAGGACAGAGAGACAGAGAGAGATAATATGGACAGAGACAGAGAATAAGGACAGACACAGAGAGATAATATGGACAGAGAGAGAGAGAATAAGGACAGAGAGACAGAGAATAAGGACAGACACAGAGAGAGATAATATGGACAGAGAGACAGAGAATAAGGACAGAGAGACAGAGAATAAGGACAGAGACAGAGAGAGATAATATGGACAGAGACAGAGAATAAGGACAGAGACAGAAAGAGATAATAAGGAGAGAGACAGAGAATAAGGACAGACACAGAGAGAGATAATATGGACAGAGAGACAGAGAATAAGGACAGAGAGACAGAGAATAAGGACAGACACAGAGAGAGATAATATGGACAGAGAGACAGAGAATAAGGACAGAGAGACAGAGAGAGATAATATGGACAGAGACAGAGAATAAGGACAGAGACAGAGAGAGATAATATGGACAGAGAGACAGAGAATAAGGACAGACACAGAGAGAGATAATATGGACAGAGAGACAGAGAATAAGGACAGAGAGACAGAGAATAAGGACAGAGAGAGATAATATGGACAGAGACAGAGAATAAGGACAGAGACAGAAAGAGATAATAAGGAGAGAGACAGAGAATAAGGACAGACACAGAGAGAGATAATATGGACAGAGAGACAGAGAATAAGGACAGAGAGACAGAGAATAAGGACAGAGAGAGATAATATGGACAGAGACAGAGAATAAGGACAGAGACAGAAAGAGATAATAAGGAGAGAGACAGAGAATAAGGACAGACACAGAGAGAGATAATATGGACAGAGAGACAGAGAATAAGGACAGAGAGACAGAGAATAAGGACAGACACAGAGAGAGATAATATGGACAGAGAGACAGAGAATAAGGACAGAGAGACAGAGAATAAGGACAGAGACAGAGAGAGATAATATGGACAGAGACAGAGAATAAGGACAGAGACAGAAAGAGATAATAAGGAGAGAGACAGAGAATAAGGACAGACACAGAGAGAGATAATATGGACAGAGAGACAGAGAATAAGGACAGAGAGACAGAGAGAGATAATATGGACAGAGACAGAGAATAAGGACAGAGACAGAGAGAGATAATATGGACAGAGACAGAGAATAAGGACAGACACAGAGAGAGATAATATGGACAGAGAGACAGAGAATAAGGACAGAGAGACAGAGAATAAGGACAGAGACAGAGAGAGATAATATGGACAGAGACAGAGAATAAGGACAGACACAGAGAGATAATATGGACAGAGAGAGAGAGAATAAGGACAGAGAGACAGAGAATAAGGACAGAGACAGATAATACAGACAGAGAGACAGAGAATAAGGACAGAGACAGAGAGATAATATGGACAGAGAGACAGAGACAGAGAATAAGGACAGAGACAGAGAATAAGGACAGAGACAGAGAATAAGGACAGAGAGACAGAGAATAAGGACAGAGACAGATAATACGGACAGAGACAGAGAATAAGGACAGAGAGACAGAGAATAAGGACAGAGACAGATAATACGACAGAGAGACAGAGAATACGGACAGAGAGACAGAGAATAAGGACAGAGAGACAGAGAATAAGGACAGAGACAGAGAATAAGGACAGAGAGACAGAGAATAAGGACAGAGAGACAGAGAATAAGGACAGAGACAGATAATACAGACAGAGAGACAGAGAATAAGGACAGAGACAGAGAGATAATATGGACAGAGAGACAGAGACAGAGAATAAGGACAGAGACAGATAATACGGACAGAAAGACAGAGAATAAGGACAGAGACAGATAATACGGACAGAGACAGATAATACGACAGAGAGACAGAGAATAAGGACAGAGAGACAGAGAATAAGGACAGAGACAGATAATACGGACAGAGAGACAGAGAATAAGGACAGAGAGACAGAGAATAAGGACAGAGACAGATAATACGGACAGAAAGACAGAGAATAAGGACAGAGAGACAGAGAATAAGGACATAGAGACAGAGAATAAGGACAGAGAGACAGAGAATAAGGACAGAGACAGATAATAAGGACAGAGAGACAGAGAATAAGGACAGAGACAGATAATACGGACAGAAAGACAGAGAATAAGGACAGAGAGACAGAGAATAAGGACAGAGACAGATAATACGGACAGAAAGACAGAGAATAAGGACAGAGAGACAGATAATACGGACAGAGAGACAGAGAATAAGGACAGAGACAGATAATACGGACAGAAAGACAGAGAATAAGGACAGAGAGACAGAGAATACGGACAGAGAGACAGAGAATAAGGACAGAGACAGAGAGAGATAATATGGACAGAGACAGAGAATAAGGACAGACACAGAGAGATAATATGGACAGAGAGAGAGAGAGAATAAGGACAGAGAGACAGAGAATAAGGACAGACACAGAGAGAGATAATATGGACAGAGAGACAGAGAATAAGAGAATAAGGACAGAGACAGAGAGAGATAATATGGACAGAGACAGAGAATAAGGACAGAGACAGAAAGAGATAATAAGGAGAGAGACAGAGAATAAGGACAGACACAGAGAGAGATAATATGGACAGAGAGACAGAGAATAAGGACAGAGAGACAGAGAATAAGGACAGACACAGAGAGATAATATGGACAGAGAGACAGAGAATAAGGACAGAGAGACAGAGAATAAGGACAGACACAGAGAGAGATAATATGGACAGAGAGACAGAGAATAAGGACAGAGAGACAGAGAATAAGGACAGAGACAGAGAGAGATAATATGGACAGAGACAGAGAATAAGGACAGAGACAGAAAGAGATAATATGGAGAGAGACAGAGAATAAGGACAGACACAGAGAGAGATAATATGGACAGAGAATAAGGACAGAGAGACAGAGAATAAGGACAGAGACAGAGAGAGATAATATGGACAGAGAGACAGAGAATAAGGACAGACACAGAGAGAGATAATATGGACAGAGAGACAGAGAATAAGGACAGAGAGACAGAGAATAAGGACAGAGAGAGATAATATGGACAGAGACAGAGAATAAGGACAGAGACAGAAAGAGATAATAAGGAGAGAGACAGAGAATAAGGACAGACACAGAGAGAGATAATATGGACAGAGAGACAGAGAATAAGGACAGAGAGACAGAGAATAAGGACAGAGAGAGATAATATGGACAGAGACAGAGAATAAGGACAGAGACAGAAAGAGATAATAAGGAGAGAGACAGAGAATAAGGACAGACACAGAGAGAGATAATATGGACAGAGAGACAGAGAATAAGGACAGAGAGACAGAGAATAAGGACAGACACAGAGAGAGATAATATGGACAGAGAGACAGAGAATAAGGACAGAGAGACAGAGAATAAGGACAGAGACAGAGAGAGATAATATGGACAGAGACAGAGAATAAGGACAGAGACAGAAAGAGATAATAAGGAGAGAGACAGAGAATAAGGACAGACACAGAGAGAGATAATATGGACAGAGAGACAGAGAATAAGGACAGAGAGACAGAGAGAGATAATATGGACAGAGACAGAGAATAAGGACAGAGACAGAGAGAGATAATATGGACAGAGACAGAGAATAAGGACAGACACAGAGAGAGATAATATGGACAGAGAGACAGAGAATAAGGACAGAGAGACAGAGAATAAGGACAGAGACAGAGATAGATAATATGGACAGAGACAGAGAATAAGGACAGACACAGAGAGATAATATGGACAGAGAGAGAGAGAATAAGGACAGAGAGACAGAGAATAAGGACAGAGACAGATAATACAGACAGAGAGACAGAGAATAAGGACAGAGACAGAGAGATAATATGGACAGAGAGACAGAGACAGAGAATAAGGACAGAGACAGAGAATAAGGACAGAGACAGAGAATAAGGACAGAGAGACAGAGAATAAGGACAGAGACAGATAATACGGACAGAGACAGAGAATAAGGACAGAGAGACAGAGAATAAGGACAGAGACAGATAATACGACAGAGAGACAGAGAATACGGACAGAGAGACAGAGAATAAGGACAGAGAGACAGAGAATAAGGACAGAGACAGAGAATAAGGACAGAGAGACAGAGAATAAGGACAGAGAGACAGAGAATAAGGACAGAGACAGATAATACAGACAGAGAGACAGAGAATAAGGACAGAGACAGAGAGATAATATGGACAGAGAGACAGAGACAGAGAATAAGGACAGAGAGACAGATAATACGGACAGAAAGACAGAGAATAAGGACAGAGACAGATAATACGGACAGAGACAGATAATACGACAGAGAGACAGAGAATAAGGACAGAGAGACAGAGAATAAGGACAGAGACAGATAATACGGACAGAGAGACAGAGAATAAGGACAGAGAGACAGAGAATAAGGACAGAGACAGATAATACGGACAGAAAGACAGAGAATAAGGACAGAGAGACAGAGAATAAGGACATAGAGACAGAGAATAAGGACAGAGAGACAGAGAATAAGGACAGAGACAGATAATAAGGACAGAGAGACAGATAATACGGACAGAGACAGATAATACGGACAGAAAGACAGAGAATAAGGACAGAGAGACAGAGAATAAGGACAGAGACAGATAATACGGACAGAAAGACAGAGAATAAGGACAGAGAGACAGATAATACGGACAGAGAGACAGAGAATAAGGACAGAGACAGATAATACGGACAGAAAGACAGAGAATAAGGACAGAGAGACAGAGAATACGGACAGAGAGACAGAGAATAAGGACAGAGACAGAGAGAGATAATATGGACAGAGACAGAGAATAAGGACAGACACAGAGAGATAATATGGACAGAGAGAGAGAGAGAATAAGGACAGAGAGACAGAGAATAAGGACAGACACAGAGAGAGATAATATGGACAGAGAGACAGAGAATAAGGACAGAGAGACAGAGAATAAGGACAGAGACAGAGAGAGATAATATGGACAGAGACAGAGAATAAGGACAGAGACAGAAAGAGATAATAAGGAGAGAGACAGAGAATAAGGACAGACACAGAGAGAGATAATATGGACAGAGAGACAGAGAATAAGGACAGAGAGACAGAGAATAAGGACAGACACAGAGAGAGATAATATGGACAGAGAGACAGAGAATAAGGACAGAGAGACAGAGAATAAGGACAGACACAGAGAGATAATATGGACAGAGAGACAGAGAATAAGGACAGAGAGACAGAGAATAAGGACAGACACAGAGAGATAATATGGACAGAGAGACAGAGAATAAGGACAGAGAGACAGAGAATAAGGACAGACACAGAGAGATAATATGGACAGAGAGACAGAGAATAAGGACAGAGAGACAGAGAATAAGGACAGACACAGAGAGATAATATGGACAGAGAGACAGAGAATAAGGACAGAGAGACAGAGAATAAGGACAGACACAGAGAGATAATATGGACAGAGAGACAGAGAATAAGGACAGAGAGACAGAGAATAAGGACAGACACAGAGAGATAATATGGACAGAGAGACAGAGAATAAGGACAGAGAGACAGAGAATAAGGACAGAGACAGAGAGAGATAATATGGACAGAGACAGAGAATAAGGACAGAGACAGAGAGAGATAATATGGACAGAGACAGAGAATAAGGACAGAGACAGAGAGAGATAATATGGACAGAGACAGAGAATAAGGACAGACACAGAGAGAGATAATATGGACAGAGAGACAGAGAATAAGGACAGAGAGACAGAGAATAAGGACAGAGACAGAGAGAGATAATATGGACAGAGACAGAGAATAAGGACAGACACAGAGAGATAATATGGACAGAGAGAGAATAAGGACAGAGAGACAGAGAATAAGGACAGAGACAGATAATACAGACAGAGAGACAGAGAATAAGGACAGAGACAGAGAGATAATATGGACAGAGAGACAGAGACAGAGAATAAGGACAGAGACAGATAATACGGACAGAAAGACAGAGAATAAGGATAGAGAGACAGAGAATAAGGACAGAGAGACAGAGAATAAGGACAGAGACAGATAATACGGACAGAGACAGAGAATAAGGACAGAGAGACAGAGAATAAGGACAGAGACAGATAATACGACAGAGACAGAGAATACGGACAGAGAGACAGAGAATAAGGACAGAGAGACAGAGAATAAGGACAGAGACAGAGAATAAGGACAGAGAGACAGAGAATAAGGACAGAGAGACAGAGAATAAGGACAGAGAGACAGAGAATAAGGACAGAGACAGATAATACAGACAGAGAGACAGAGAATAAGGACAGAGACAGAGAGATAATATGGACAGAGAGACAGAGACAGAGAATAAGGACAGAGACAGATAATACGGACAGAGAGACAGAGAATAAGGACAGAGAGACAGAGAATAAGGACAGAGACAGATAATATGAACAGAGAGACAGAGAATAAGGACAGAGACAGATAATACGGACAGAGAGACAGAGAATAAGGACAGAGAGACAGAGAATAAGGACAGAGACAGATAATACGACAGAGAGACAGAGAATAAGGACAGAGAGACAGAGAATAAGGACAGAGACAGAGAATAAGGACATAGAGACAGAGAATAAGGACAGAGACAGATAATAAGGACAGAGAGACAGAGAATAAGGACAGAGACAGATAATACGGACAGAAAGACAGAGAATAAGGACAGAGAGACAGAGAATAAGGACAGAGACAGATAATACGGACAGAAAGACAGAGAATAAGGACAGAGAGACAGATAATACGGACAGAGAGACAGAGAATAAGGACAGAGACAGATAATACGGACAGAGAGACAGAGAATAAGGACAGAGACAGATAATACGGACAGAAAGACAGAGAATAAGGACAGAGAGACAGATAATACGGACAGAGAGACAGAGAATAAGGACAGAGACAGATAATACAGACAGAGAGACAGAGAATAAGGACAGAGACAGAGAGATAATATGGACAGAGAGACAGAGACAGAGAATAAGGACAGAGACAGATAATACGGACAGAAAGACAGAGAATAAGGATAGAGAGACAGAGAATAAGGACAGAGAGACAGAGAATAAGGACAGAGACAGATAATACGGACAGAGACAGAGAATAAGGACAGAGAGACAGAGAATAAGGACAGAGACAGATAATACGACAGAGACAGAGAATACGGACAGAGAGACAGAGAATAAGGACAGAGAGACAGAGAATAAGGACAGAGACAGAGAATAAGGACAGAGAGACAGAGAGACAGAGAATAAGGACAGAGAGACAGAGAATAAGGACAGAGACAGATAATACAGACAGAGAGACAGAGAATAAGGACAGAGACAGAGAGATAATATGGACAGAGAGACAGAGACAGAGAATAAGGACAGAGACAGATAATACGGACAGAGAGACAGAGAATAAGGACAGAGAGACAGAGAATAAGGACAGAGACAGATAATATGAACAGAGAGACAGAGAATAAGGACAGAGACAGATAATACGGACAGAGAGACAGAGAATAAGGACAGAGAGACAGAGAATAAGGACAGAGACAGATAATACGACAGAGAGACAGAGAATAAGGACAGAGAGACAGAGAATAAGGACAGAGACAGAGAATAAGGACATAGAGACAGAGAATAAGGACAGAGACAGATAATAAGGACAGAGAGACAGAGAATAAGGACAGAGACAGATAATACGGACAGAAAGACAGAGAATAAGGACAGAGAGACAGAGAATAAGGACAGAGACAGATAATACGGACAGAAAGACAGAGAATAAGGACAGAGAGACAGATAATACGGACAGAGAGACAGAGAATAAGGACAGAGACAGATAATACGGACAGAGAGACAGAGAATAAGGACAGAGACAGATAATACGGACAGAAAGACAGAGAATAAGGACAGAGAGACAGATAATACGGACAGAGAGACAGAGAATAAGGACAGAGACAGATAATACGGACAGAAAGACAGAGAATAAGGACAGAGACAGAGAATAAGGACAGAGACAGAGAATATGGACAGAGACAGAGAATAAGGACAGAGACAGATAATATGGACAGAGACAGATAATATGAACAGAGAGACATAGAATAAGGACAGAGACAGAGAATATGGACAGAGACAGAGAATAAGGACAGAGACAGAGAATATGGACAGAGACAGAGAATAAGGACAGAGACAGATAATATGGACAGAGACAGATAATATGAACAGAGAGACATAGAATAAGGACAGAGACAGAGAATATGGACAGAGACAGAGAATAAGGACAGAGACAGAGAATATGGACAGAGACAGAGAATAAGGACAGAGACAGAGAATATGGACAGAGACAGAGAATATGGACAGAGAGACAGAGAATAAGGACAGAGACAGAGAATATGGACAGAGACAGAGAATATGGACAGAGACAGAGAATATGGACAGAGAGACAGAGAATAAGGACAGAGAGACAGAGAATAAGGACAGAGACAGAGAATATGGACAGAGACAGAGAATATGGACAGAGACAGAGAATAAGGACAGAGAGACAGATAATACAAACAGAGAGACAGAGAATAAGGACAGAGACAGGGGCAGATAATACAGACAGAGAGACAGAGAATAAGGACAGAGACAGATAATACGAACAGAGAGAAAGAGAATAAGGACAGAGAGACAGAGAGAGGAAAGGATGACATTGGTAATGATAACGTGAAGAGAGAGTCTGTATATCAAACAAGAAAGTGTGTTGTTTTGGGGACGTGTGTGTGTCTGCATGTATTTCAGAGTGTGTGCAAGCCTGGCCTGCTGAGGAGTGATGGACTCCATCCTAAGCTGGAGGAGTGCCCTCATCATATCTATGAACATAGACAAGACTCGAACTCCTCTAGCTCCACAATGATATAGGGTGCAGGCCAGGCAGCAGCCTGTTAGCCAGCTTAGTGGAGTCTGTGGAGTCGCCTTAGCAATCTCACTAGAATAAAGACCTCCTCCATTCCTGTCATTATTGAAAGAGATTGTGATACCTCACATCTCAAAATAGGGCTACTTAATGTTAGATCCCTCACTTCCAAGGCAGTTAGTCAATGAACTAATCACTGATCATAATCTTGATGTGATTGGACTGAAATATGGCTTAAGCCTGATGAATTTACTGTGTTAAATGAGACCTCTCCTCCTGGTTACACTAGTGACCATATGCCCCGTGCATCCCGCAAAGTGGTGTTGCTACCATTTACGATAGCAAATCTCAATTTATCCCACAACAATGACTGAGTTTTCATCTTTTGAGCTTCTAGTCATGAAATCTATGCAGTCTACTAAATCACTTTTTATAGTTACTGTTTACAGGCCTCCTGAGCCGTATACAGCATTACTCACTGAGTTCCCTGAATTCCTATCGGACCTTGTAGTCATGGCAGAAAATATTCACATTTTTTGTGACTTTGATATGGAAAAGTCCACAGACCCAATCCAAAAGGCTTTCGGAGCCATCATCGACTCAGTGGGTTTTGTCCAACATGTCTCCGGAACTACTCACTGCCACAGTCATACTCTGGAACTAGTTTTGTCCCATGGAATAAATGTTGTGGATCTTAATGTTTTTCCTCATAATCCTGGACTATTGGACCACATTTTATTACGTTTGCAATCGCAACAAATAATCTGCTTAGACCCCAACCAAGGATTATCAAAAGCCGAGCTTTAATTTTCTCGGACAACCCAAAGATTCTTAGATGACCTTCCAGACTCCCTCCACCTACACAAGGATGTCAGAGTACAAAAATCAGTTAACCACCTAACCGAGGAACTAAATTTAACTTTGCGTAATACCCTAGATGCAGTCACACCCCTAAAAACAAAAAACATTTGCCATAAGAAACTTCCTCCCTGGTATACAGAAAACACCCGAACCCTGAAGCAAGCTTCCAGAAAATTGGAACGGAAATGGCTCTACACCAAACTGGGAGCCTTCCGACTAGCTTGGAAAGACAGTACCGTGCGATATCGAAGAGCCCTCACTGCAGCTCGATCATCCTATTTTCCAGCTAAATTGAAGAGTCTAAAATGTATTTTTGATACTGTTGCAAAGCTAACTAAGAAGCAGCATTCCCCAAGAGAGGATGGCTGTCACTTCAGCAGTGATAAATTCATGAACTTCTTCGACGAAAAGATCATGATCATTAGAAAGAAAATGATGGACTCCTCTTTAAATCTGCGTATTTCTCCAAAGCTCAGTTGTCCAGTGTCTGCACAACACTGCCAGGACCTATGATCAAGGGAGACACTCAAGTTTTTTAATACTATATCTCTTGACACATTGATGAAAATAGTCATGGCCTCTAAACCATCAAGCTGCCTACTGGACCCTATTCCAACTAAACTACTGAAAGAGACGTTTCCTGTGCTTGGCCCTCCTATGTTGAACATAATAAACTGCTCCCTACCCACCGGATGTGTAGCAAACTCACTAAAAGTGGTAATAATAAAGCCTCTTGACCCAGAAAATGTTAAAAAAAAAAATAAAAAAAAAACTTCCTATATCGAATCTCCCATTCCTCTCAAAAGTGTTTGAAAAAGCTGTTGCGCAGTAACTCATTGCATTTCTGAAGACAAACAATGCATACAAAACGCTTCAGTCTGGTATTAGACTACATCATAGCACACTGAGTCTGCACTCGTGAAGGTGGTAAATTACCTTTTAAATTGCGTCAGACCAAGGCTCTGCATCTGTCCTCGTTCTCCTAGACCTTAGTGCTGCTTTTGATACCACAACATTCTTTTGGAGAGATTGGAAACCCAAATTGGTCGACACGGACAGGTTCTGGCCTGGTTTAGATATTATCTGTCAGAAAGATATCAGCTTGTGTCTCTGGATGGTTTGTCCTCGACAAAAAAATGTCGGTGTACCTCAAGGTTCTGTTTTAGGACCACTATTGTTTGTTTTCACTATATACTTTACCTCTTGGTGATGTGATTTGGAAACGCCATGTTAACTTTCACTGCTTTGCGGACGATACACAGCTGTACATTTCAATGAAACATGATGAAGCCCCAAAATTGCCCTCCCTCAGACATAAGGAAGTGAATGGCGGTAAATGTTTTACTTTTAAACTTGGACAAAACAGGGATGCTAGTTCTAGGTCCCAAGAAACAAAAATATCTTCTGTTGGATCTGACAATTCATCTTGATGGTTGTACAGTCGTCTCAAATAAAACTGAAGGACCTCGGCGTTACTCTGGACCCTGATCTCTCTTTTGATGAACATATCAAGACTGTTTCAAGGACAACTTTTTTCCATCTTCGTAACATGGCAAAAATCTGAAACTTTGTCCGAAAACGATGCAGAAAAATTCATCCGTGCTTTTGTCACTTCTACAGTAGATTAGACTACTGCAATGCTCTACTTTCTGGCTACCCAGATAAAGCACTAAATAAAATTCAGTTAGTGCTAAATACGGCTGCTAGAATCTTGACTAGAACCAAAAAATGTGATCATGTTACTCCAGTGCTAGCCTCCCTACACTCGACCTTTAAGTCTTTATTGAAGACTTATCTCTTCAGTAGGTCAGATGATTGAGTGTAGTCTTGCCCAGGGGTGTGAAGATCAACGGAAAGGCACTGTTGCGATGAACCGCCCTTGCTGTCTCTGCCTGGCCGGTTCCCCTCTCTCCACTGGGATTCTCTGCCTCTAACCCTATTACAGGGGGCTGAGTCACTGGCTTACTGGTGCTCTTCCATTCCGTCCCTAGGAGGGGTGCGTCACACGAGTGGGATGAGTCACTGACGTGATCTTCCCGTCCGGGTTGGCGCCCTCCTCGGGTTCGTGCCTTGAGGGAGATCTTCGTGGGCTATTCTCGGCCTTGTCTCAGGGTAGTACGTTGGTGGTTGAAGATATCCCTCTAGTGGTGTGGGGGCTGTTCTTTGGCAAAGTGGTGGGGTTATATCCTTCCTGTTTGGCCCTGTCCGGGGGTATCATAGGATGGGGTCACGGTGTCTCAGCCTCCAGTATTTATGCTGTAGTAGTTTATGTGTCGGGGGGCTAGGGTCAGTCTGTTATATCTGGTGTATTTCTCCTGTCTTATCCAGTGTCCTGTGTGAATTTAAGTATGCTCTCTCTAATTCTCTCTCCCCCTCTTCTCTCGGAGGACCTGAGCCCTAGGACCATGCCTCAGGACTACCTGGCCTGATGACTCCTTGCTGCTAGTTCCTGCCTTTCTAGGGAGTTTTTCCTAGCCACCGTGCTTCTACACCTGCATTGCTTGCTGTTTGGGGTTTTAGGCCAGGTTTCTGTACAGCACTTTGTGACATCGGCTGATGTAAAAAGGGCTTTATAAATACATTTGACTGGTTGTGTGTACCTGCTCCTGGAAGATGTTGGCGAGAGCAGCACAGTCGGTGGAGGTGATGAAGGTGACCACGTCTTCTACGGACCACTCCAGAGGGTTCCTCTCCAACACCAGCTGGCACTCCGCCTCACTACACTCCACCTGGAGGGCCACAGGACACAAAGATTAATCTACATACAGGACCTTTATCGACTGGATATGACAGCCGGACGCCATTCACTGACCATATCTGGGCCACCCGGCCACCAGGGAGCCAAAGAACCCATCAAATACTAAATCACATCTTCATTATTGTGGGTCTGTGTATGTGTGTGTCTCTGCGTGTAGCATTCTCTCTCTCACCTGCATCTCCTGTCTCTTGGGTGGGTGGTACTTGCTCTCCTGGTTATATGACAGGGACCGAGTGCTCCGCCTCCTGCTTTCAGGACCCTCACGGCTGCTCGAAGCTACGCCGGTATGGGTGGCCCTGCGTAGCGTCACGGCGCGCCGCGGCCGGCTGTTAGCCACCTCCACAGAGGACGTGTCTGTGTGGTCCTCGCGCGGCTCAGAGCTGGTGCCTTCTTCACTGCCCGACTGCAACATAAGATAATCTTCGTCCTCGTCTTCATCACTGTCCTGAAGGGAGTTATAGGGTCAATCTTAGTGCAGTGACAATCAAGTCCATATATATATATATATATATATATATATATATATATATATATATATATATATATATATATATATATATATATATAGAGAGAGAGAGAGAGAGAGAGAGAGAGAGAGAGAGAGAGAGAGAGAGAGAGAGAGAGAGAGGGGAGGGGAACGTGTGTGATTTCAAAGTGTTGAGAGAAAGACACACAGAGAGAGCAAGAATGAAAATGAAAAAGAGAGGGGGAGGGGAACACAGCCTTCACTCTTACACAGGAGAGAAAGAGACACGGAGAGAGCGACAGACAGACCGACATAGATGGAGAGCTCTGTCAGACCTGTGGTGACCCTGCAGGAGTGTAGTCCACTGCAGACGAGCGCCGTTTCTTCTGGACAAAGATGGCCTTCCTCTTCTTCCTGCGTCGTGTGGGTTTGGCCTCCAGACTCTCCTCTCCTCCAAACGACTTAGACAGCTTCTTCTTCTTACCGTAGTAATAAGCTGGGGACACAACACTCAACACAGTTCATATGGGCTCAATTCTGATGCAGGTTAGCTATTCATTTAAAAGGGGGTTTAATCAAACAAATGGCTGTGTGTATTTTCGTGTGTGTGTGTTTTTTTGTGACAGACACACAAACTCACACTTGTAGAAAATTACTGTATTTGTTCGCGCACGCACACACCAACCTACAAACATATATGAAGTTGATCTTAGTTCCCATTAACAGAAACCCACACATGAACACACAAGTAGAGTAACCACACCTGCACACACACTCACTATATTTGGTCTTGGTCTGCATGGAGCAGCTCTCAGGACACTGGTCTGTGACTTGGACGGGGCTGAAGAGGTTGGGACAGCACTGCAGCTTCCCACACACTTTACGACAGAAGTCTGGGATCTGCTCTGCCAGACGCACGATACGGATGGACGATCGATACGTCTTCCCTTTGTATCTAAGGAGCGGAGAGAAACCGTGTCAGCTCGGGCCAATGGTATTGTTCATACAGGACCGTAAACTCAGGACGTTCACCAGGAGCGTGTTCTGGTCTGATGTGGCTTGTCTTGTGTCTTAAGTTAAAAATGGGTCCTAAATTGTCGCGCCAATCCTGGTCGAGCTCCTCCAGGTGGGACTCACTTGGCTTTGAGGGTCTCCTCGTGGCAGTCCCAGTGCTGGTCTTCCACATCCTGTAGTTCTCTCAGGACACGCCCAGGCTTGTAGGCCGCATTGATCAACATGCTCAGCACCTGCACGGGGACACACAGGAGAACACACTTTCTTTAAAAAAAATACTTTTTTTCTCCCTAGTTTTTTTTCTCCCTAGTTGTGAAGTGAAGTTTTTTAACTAGGCAAGTCAGTTAAGAACAAAAGCCAGTAGAACACAAACACACGAACCCTCAAACACACTCAAATGAGCAAGGACACACATTCACACACTCTCACTAGGGGGTATCTAGGGAAATTAAAGGCTGTTTTTGCTGAGTTACTGTGTGTGTGTGTGTGTGTGTGTGTGTGTGTGTGTGTGTAAACAGAAATGACTGACAGCTCACATTAAACTGAAGCTGCTGCTGAGAGACCGCAGGTGGTTAACAAGACATTTCCTTCTCTCCTCCCTCCCTTCCTCCCTCTCCAGTCCTTTAATTAGGCATATGCCTCACCACCTCCTCCAGAGTCTGTTGTTAGTTTTTCTGATCCCATAGGACTCTGGTCAAAAGTAGTGGGAATAGATGCAACCAGTATGTTGATGTTCCTCTACCTACCTCTTTGAGGACCAGAGTGCATTTCCCCGGCCCTACAGCCTGTGGCAGCTCAGCGATGCGCCCCTTGTTCAGATAAGGGCCAGAGAAACAGCGGTGGTTCACGTAGATCCTGGAGCAACAGTATCTCCCATTGGCTGAGCCTGAGGAGGAGAGAGAGAAGCATCATGGGACATCTGACAATCCTCCAATGACAGACAGGTAGAAGATTGTCAGGCAGCCTATTAAGTTCAATCTCTTGATAGACTATATAGAAGTCCAATTATTTTTTTTCACTATCAGAATTGGGCTGTGTTTAGATAGGCAGTCCAATTCTGATAGATGTTCTTACTAATTGGCCTTTTGACCGATCAGATCTGAAAAAGATCTGATGTAAAAAGATCTGATGTGACTGTTCAAAAGACAAATGAGTGGAAAAAAAGATCAGAATTGGGCTGGCTGTGTAAAAGCAGCCTAACACTTACATTATGAATGAGCTGTTCTAAAAATCCAATGGCTTGTTAACGAGGCTTGTATTAGAGGTGTGCTGCACATAATGTAGTGTGATGCCACACCTCAGTTTACACTTTGTTACTCATACACATGGAATTGCACAGCTCCGGTTGAATAGTAATTAGACAAATGATAAATATGCATGAGCGGAATTTAGAAGGACATGCGTCTCTTATGGACATCATACTGATGCACCTCCCCACACACACAATAAACAGAGCATTGGCACACACACACCCTTAAAACATAACATTGGCCGTATAAAATGTTGAGAGGAGTGCTAACAGAAGTGTTATATTGATCAATATGTAGCAGTTTGTCAGAACGCAACACTTCTCTGAGAGCTGTGAGGTACCAATCAGCGATTGTGAAGAGCAACTGTTAGACGAATGTTGTTTGCTCATCAATATGAATCTGCTTTGAAACAGGTGTGGCTAGCGCGCGCACACACACACACACACACACAACAGGGCTTTTCCATGTTCATCATTAATTCTCATTTTCATTAATAGCTGTAAATAAATCATCACATACAGTTGATGTCGGAAGTTTACATACACCTTAGCCAAATACATTTAAACTCAGTTTTTCACAATTCCTGACATTTAATCCAAGTAAATATTACCTGTCTTAGGTCAGTTAGGATCACCGCTTTATTTTAAGAATGTGAAATGTCAGAATAATAATAGAGATAATTATTTATTTCAGCTTTTATTTCTTTCATCACATTCCCAGTGGGTCAGAAGTTTACATACACTCAATTAGTATTTGGTAGCATTGCCTTTAAATTGTTTAATTTGGGTCAAACGTTTCAGGTAGCCTTCAACAAGCTTCCCACAATAAATTGGGTGAATTTTGGCCCATTCCTTCTGACAGATCTGGTGTAACTGAGTCAGGTTTGTAGACCTCCTTGCTCACACACACTTTATCAGTTCTGCCCACAAACTTTCTATAGAATTGAGGTCAGGGCTTTGTGATGGCCACTCCCAATACCTTAAGTTTGTTGTCCTTAAGCCATTTTGCCACAACTTTGGAAGTATGCTTGGGGTCATTGTCCATTTGGAAGTATGCTTGGGGTCATTGTCCATTTGGAAGTATGCTTGGGGTCATTGTCCATTTGGAAGTATGCTTGGGGTCATTGTCCATTTGGAAGTATGCTTGGGGTCATTGTCCACTTGGAAGTATGCTTGGGGTCATTGTCCACTTGGAAGTATGCTTGGGGTCATTGTCCATTTGGAAGTATGCTTGGGGTCATTGTCCATTTGGAAGTATGCTTGGGGTCATTGTCCATTTGGAAGTATGCTTGGGGTCATTGTCCATTTGGAAGTATGCTTGGGGTCATTGTCCATTTGGAAGTATGCTTGGGGTCATTGTCCATTTGGAAGTATATGCTTGGGGTCATTGTCCATTTGGAAGTATGCTTGGGGTCATTGTCCATTTGGAAGTATGCTTGGGGTCATTGTCCATTTGGAAGTATGCTTGGGGTCATTGTCCACTTGGAAGTATGCTTGGGGTCATTGTCCATTTGGAAGTATGCATGGGGTCATTGTCCACTTGGAAGTATGCTTGGGGTCATTGTCCATTTGGAAGTATGCTTGGGGTCATTGTCCACTTGGAAGTATGCTTGGGGTCATTGTCCATTTGGAAGTATGCTTGGGGTCATTGTCCACTTGGAAGTATGCTTGGGGTCATTGTCCATTTGGAAGTATGCTTGGGGTCATTGTCCACTTGGAAGTATGCTTGGGGTCATTGTCCATTTGGAAGTATGCTTGGGGTCATTGTCCATTTGGAAGTATGCTTGGGGTCATTGTCCATTTGGAAGTATGCTTGGGGTCATTGTCCATTTGGAAGTATGCTTGGGGTCATTGTCCACTTGGAAGTATGCTTGGGGTCATTGTCCATTTGGAAGTATGCTTGGGGTCATTGTCCACTTGGAAGTATGCTTGGGGTCATTGTCCATTTGGAAGTATGCTTGGGGTCATTGTCCACTTGGAAGTATGCTTGGGGTCATTGTCCATTTGGAAGTATGCTTGGGGTCATTGTCCACTTGGAAGTATGCTTGGGGTCATTGTCCATTTGGAAGTATGCTTGGGGTCATTGTCCATTTGGAAGTATGCTTGGGGTCATTGTCCACTTGGAAGTATGCTTGGGGTCATTGTCCATTTGGAAGTATGCTTGGGGTCATTGTCCACTTGGAAGTATGCTTGGGGTCATTGTCCATTTGGAAGTATGCTTGGGGTCATTGTCCACTTGGAAGTATGCTTGGGGTCATTGTCCATTTGGAAGTATGCTTGGGGTCATTGTCCACTTGGAAGTATGCTTGGGGTCATTGTCCACTTGGAAGTATGCTTGGGGTCATTGTCCACTTGGAAGTATGCTTGGGGTCATTGTCCATTTGGAAGTATGCTTGGGGTCATTGTCCATTTGGAAGTATGCTTGGGGTCATTGTCCACTTGGAAGTATGCTTGGGGTCATTGTCCACTTGGAAGTATGCTTGGGGTCATTGTCCACTTGGAAGTATGCTTGGGGTCATTGTCCACTTGGAAGTATGCTTGGGTTCATTGTCCATTTGGAAGTATGCTTGGGGTCATTGTCCACTTGGAAGTATGCTTGGGGTCATTGTCCATTTGGAAGTATGCTTGGGGTCATTGTCCACTTGGAAGTATGCTTGGGGTCATTGTCCACTTGGAAGTATGCTTGGGGTCATTGTCCATTTGGAAGTATGCTTGGGGTCATTGTCCACTTGGAAGTATGCTTGGGGTCATTGTCCACTTGGAAGTATGCTTGGGGTCATTGTCCACTTGGAAGTATGCTTGGGGTCATTGTCCACTTGGAAGTATGCTTGGGGTCATTGTCCACTTGGAAGTATGCTTGGGGTCATTGTCCACTTGGAAGACCCATTTACGACCAAGCTTTAACTTCCTGACTGACGTCTTGAGATGTTGTTTCAACATGATGAATTTTTTCCTGAGGTGTTGCCTGATTTATTTTGATGTCAAGCAAAGAAGCACTGAGTTTGAAGGTAGGCCTTGAAATACATCCACAGGTACACCTCCAAATTACTCAAATTATGTCAATTAGCCTTTCAGAAGCTTCTAAAGCCATGACATCATTTTCTGGAATTTTCCAAGCTGTTTAAAGGCACAGTCAATTTAGTGTATGTAAACTTCTGACACACTGGAATTGTGATACAGTGAATTATAAGTGAAATAATCTGTCTGTAAACAAGTACTTGTGTCATGCACCAAGTAGATGTCCTAACCGACTTGCCAAAACTATAGTTTCTTAACAAGAAATTTGTGTTTCTTGTTTTAATGACTCCAA
The DNA here is from genome assembly GCF_034236695.1 of Oncorhynchus nerka. Lineage (NCBI taxonomy): Eukaryota > Metazoa > Chordata > Actinopteri > Salmoniformes > Salmonidae > Oncorhynchus > Oncorhynchus nerka. The sequence continues at coordinate 29,418,498 of NC_088403.1, read as the reverse complement.
CCTAAGTGTATGTAAACTTCCGACTTCAACTGTATTTGAATTATGAGTCGTGTTTACCTGTATCCATGGCAATGGGCTCACAGAGGTTGAGAGGGATTGTCTCCACTGGTTGTGGCGGAGCCAACCTACAGACGGAACCAATCAATCAATCAATCAATCAATCAATCAAGTGAACAGCCAAGCCATTCAATCAACGATACAGCTATTTAAGACCCAGTCAGATTTAGCTTAGTGTGATACATGTCCTTCCCTCAACACAACTGAACAACAGTGGAATGAGGGATTATTGATGAATGAGTCCCTTGGGTGAGAGATATGGTAAAAGAGGTTAGATGAGAGAGGTTGACAAAGTGTTACTGAAAGCCTCATATGTCGTCTCTGAACGACCACTACCCTGATCCTTCAGAGCTGCGTTTCCCAGCCGCGACTGAAACATGTCATTTGTCAATATAATAAATCTGTCCTCTGAAAAAAATAAAAGGCCATTTCCAAGTGAACAGCTAGCTACTGTTTCGGGGGGGGGGGGGGGGGGGCTATGGTCTGAGAGAGAGGGGCCTCGAGGCTTTTTAAGGGTATCTACTTGAGTGTGTTCTCCATCTAGGAAGTTGTATTGTAAAGTATAGGCCATGCATTTCTGTGGCTGCTGAAATGGCTTGGCAATGCATTGATTTGTTTTTAGAGTGGAATAGCAATCTGTGTGATGGAACTGTTAAAGTGCTGGATGGGGCTTTTCAAGAAGGGAATGGAACAGTGAGGGTTTTAAATTGGAGTGGTTCTCTGTAGTTTTGGAGCATCAGCGAACTTACTGCTTCTCTGGCTGGACGACGGCTATCTTCTTCTGCTGCTGGCCTGCAATCAACACAAAATAATAGGGTTTGCACTGTGTGCTCGTGTGTGCGTGTGTGTGTGCGTGTGTGAGAGAGAGATGCGGGGATACTTACAGACAGGCTTCAGTGGTGGAGTCAAGAGGTAAGCATTGGTCTCACACCATCCTACAGGAAAGATGTCCATGGACTCCACATCCACAATACATTCAGGGACGGACTTAGGCAGGCCTGGAGAGGGACAAAAGAGCATGGGGTAAGACAGCTGTCCCCCCCCACCCACACACACACACACACCTCACCTTCCAGTCTGAGCCACAGCAGGCGACCCCTGACCTGTGTGATCTGAGCCACACACACCTCGGTGGGCCTGACAGGGTTAACGGCCTCCAGCCACATGTCTTTAGCGAAGCCTCGGCTCTGCCACGCCTACACACACAGACAGACAGCCAATGGGATAAAGGGCAGACATAACAATGGATCCTTCTGACAAGACTTAAGCCACACACATTGTCTGTATAAGCATTCATTTAAAAAGATGCAATATGCAGAAATCGCTCAACCATTCCCTGGTTGCTAAAATTCTAATAGTTCACCTCATTTCATTTTGTGACAAAACAAGCAGTCATTGTGTACAGAATCATTGTACCATCTAAACCGTTGTGAAATATATTTTCCATAACCCAAAATATTGTCTTTTCAGCTGTTTGAATCTGGTATAAAAAAACGAAATCTGTGAACACCAGTGCACATAGAACAGACCCAGGGCTTCTTAGACTTGCTTTCAATGATAATGACAGATCTATGACTGACATTTCTATGTGAATTTGGTCGGGTCGTCCAAAAAGTGACATAATGCAGCTTTAAGGGGGGTGGGCAAAGGGACGACAAGAGGGAGGAAGAGAAAGGGGAGGAGAGGGATGGAGAGAGAAGGATGAGGACAGTGAAGAGAAGATGCATGGAGAGAGGGATGAGGACAGTGGGGAGAAGATGCATGGAGAGAGGGAAGAGGAGAGGGATGGAGAGAGAAGGATGAGGACAGTGAGGAGAAGATGCATGGAGAGAGGGAAGAGGACAGTGAGGAGAAGATGCATGGAGAGAGGGAAGAGGAGAGGGATGGAGAGAGAAGGATGAGGACAGTGAGGAGAAGATGCATGGAGAGAGGGAAGAGGACAGTGAGGAGAAGATGCATGGAGAGAGGGAAGAGGACAGTGAGGAGAATATGCATGGAGAGAGGGAAGAGGAGAGGGATGGAGAGAGAAGGATGAGGACAGTGAGGAGAAGATGCATGGCGAGAGGGAAGAGGACAGTGAGGAGAAGATGCATGGAGAGAGGGAAGAGGAGAGGGATGGAGAGAGAAGGATGAGGACAGTGAGGAGAAATGCATGGAGAGAGGGAAGAGGAAAGTGAGGAGAAGATGCATGGAGAGAGGGAAGAGGAGAGGGATGGAGAGAGAAGGATGAGGTGAGGAACTGAAGGAGGAAGGAAGCGAAAGTATCTTACGTCGGGGAAGCATGCGTCCGGGGCGGTCTCAGTCCCGCTCTGTTTCAGGTAGTCCGCCCAATCAAAGTCCTGGCTCAGGTAGCCCCTAGGCCGCTCTAGACCAATCCCGTTCTTCAGACACCACTGGACGGGGAGGATGCCCGGCGACTCAGAATGGCACACCAGGGACAGGGGTGTGGCCTCTGGAGTGAGGTCATCCACTGTGACCTGGAAGTAGTGCTCATTGTAGACCTAGAGAGAGCCATTATTACCATGGCTGCATTAACACATCGAAACACTTTTAAGGGTATGACTAGATTTGATACTGTTTGGTGGGGTGTGATACTGTTTGGTGGGGTGTGATACTGTTTGGTGGGGTTTGATACTGTTTAGTGGGGGTTGATACTGTTTAGTGGGGTTTGATACTGTTTGGTGGGGTTTGATACTTTTTGGTGGAGTGTGATACTGTTTGGTGGGGTGTGATACTGTTTGGTGGGGTGTGATACTGTTTGGTGGGGTGTGATACTGTTTGGTGGGGTGTGATACTGTTTGGTGGGGTGTGATACTGTTTGGTGGGGTGTGATACTGTTTGGTGGGGTGTGATACTGTTTGGTGGGGTGTGATACTGTTTGGTGGGGTGTGATACTGTTTGGTGGGGTGTGATACTGTTTGGTGGGGTTTGATACTGTTTGGTGGGGTGTGATACTGTTTAGTGGTGTTTGATATTGTTTGGTGGGGTGTGATACTGTTTGGTGGGGTGTGATACTGTTTGGTGGGGTGTGATACTGTTTGGTGGGGTGTGATACTGTTTGGTGGGGTTTGATACTGTTTGGTGGGGTGTGATACTGTTTGATAGAGTTGGTCAGGTAGGCCCACCTGTGTGACAGATACAGGGCAGATGTGGAACGGTTCCGACGGCGACACCATCTCCAGCTTCATCCCCGTCCGGAAGGAGTGTTTGGTCACGTCTGCATGGTCCTGAAACCACCGGGTCACCGTGGAAAACACACACCTCTTTTAACAGTCACTGCAAACAGGCTTTGTCAACAAACACTAAGCAGTGGGACTAGGCTATACAATTAAAATGTTATTACTTTGATATTACTGACTCGTCTGCTCAACCGCCCAAATATGCTCGGAGTTAGAGCAAATAATAGCTATGTGAGTCTGACTAATTGTCTGTGACAGGTGTGTTTGACCTATAGGGACAGATAGAGCTAGCCAGCGTGGCCCTTTGAAACCCCACTGACACCGAGGCCATCAGACAGGTCCCGTCAGATCACTGTCGTCTGTACGACAGGTACACACCCAGACTTAAGAGGGGCGTGGGAAAGGCAGCAGCTTATCACCACACACATACACACACCATAAAACACCCACACAATAAACACAACCACACAATAAAACACACCCACAGATAGGAGGAGAGGTGTCTGAGCCACGTAGCATAAACATTTTACAGTGACATTTGAGTAATTTAGCAGACGCTCTTATCCAGAGTGACTTACAGTTGGTGCATTCATCTTAAGATAGCTCGGTGAGACAACACAGTCGTAGCAAGTACATTTTCCCTCAACAGAGTAGTCAGTGCTTTTGTTAACCATGGGATTTATTTATGATACTCTTTAAAGTATCAGACTTTTTTTTATTTTGTGTGATTTTTTTCCGGGAGATGGGCAGTGACTCCGCTGTCCTGACATTAGGGGGAAGCTTGTTCGGCCATTGTGGAGCCAGGACAGAGAAGAGTTTTGACTGGGTTGAGTGGAATCTGATAACAACATGATATTGTCTGTTAAAATGACTGATTGGAACTCAGGGGTTTGACTACATTGATTAAGTGAGTATTTAATTAGTGTAACTGTTAAACCAGCCGCCCCACATGTCCTGATAGCACACGCAGTAAGAATGGTCATGGGAACTAACGAACCTGCACAAGAGTACACATGAAGTCGGTTGTGTGTAGAAGCACTTCCTGTGTCACAGGGCTACTTCCTGTGTGGCTGACCCTCACCTTAAACACCTCCAGGGGCAGTGGGTTCTTCTGGGCCTCGCTCCGCGCCGCCTCCAGGGCCTCCTGCCACTCGAGGGCGCTCTTCAGGCCACGCATCTCTGAGACGGGAGAGAGATGACAGTCAGAATGTGACTCTGAAACTCAGCATCAAATTAAAAGACCTTACAAATCTCTCCCAACTGTTTATTTAAAGGGATATATTCAGCAATGGCTCACAAAACTACCTTTAACTTCCTTCAAACTGCATGCAGACATACAAATGGTGTCCATGGGTTCATCTGACTCTGGGTTAGTAGAAAGGGCTTCATTGCCAACATCTCACACTATCCCTTTAAGAAAACCTCTCCCAGTGTTTCCCAAATGTCTTTTTGTTTTTTTAATCAGATGCCATTTCAAGGAATAGATCTTACAACCAGATGACCCTCCCCCTCCCACTCTTGACAAACTGGCTTAACTAGAGCTACAGCTGAGACTGGATACACTCATTTGGATTTCTATCGATCATTTGGAGAGGAGATATCTAAAGTTTGGTTCCATTTTATGTTAAAACAGTCGGAACGGTATATGTATGTCTGAAGGAACATGTTTGCGTGCCATTACAAGTGTGAGTGTGTTGCTATGATTGGGATATTGCGTGTTCTGTGGAAAGGTGTTTTTTGACAAAGTCATCAGTTCTGTAGAAGTTGAAACTGAAAGATATCGATTATGAACAGAGGCTAACATGTTGAGTCATTCAGAGACACAGAGAGAGAGAGACACGGAGAGAGAGAGACACAGAGAGAGACACAGAGAGAGAGAGACACAGAGAGAGACACAGAGAGAGAGAGACACAGAGAGAGAGAGACACAGAGACAGACCGAGAGAGAGAGACACAGAGAGAGAGACACAGAGACAGACCGAGAGACAGACCGAGAGACAGACCCGAGAGACGGTGGTTTATGATATTGAACAGAGAGAAGGGAAACTCCCAACTACTCTGAACGGTGTAAAACAGTCATAAAAACGTTGACACACGATAGATGATTATGTGTGGGTGTAACATTGATCCTCACTACATCAAGGTTACCATTTGATCCTAATCTATGGCTCTCATGGGATATGATTCTTAACCAACCCTTAATAATCCGTAAATCCAATAGAGTTGGAGAGTCCTGGAAAGTTGCAGGTTTTTGTTTCAGCCCAGCATTTAAAACTACCACTATTACAGCTGAATGTGACCCAGAGCCCATACCTCCATGCAGCTATGACCCCTAACCCTTACCTGCTGGGGGCTCCAGTGACAGACAGTTCTCCTGAGCCCAGCCTAGTGGGCGGAGCCTCACGTCGAGGTAGAACAGCCAGGTGTCGTGGGCATCGTCTTGGAGACCCACATGGTGCAGGCGGAGCCTCCCACCAACGTTCTGGGCGACGCGGGCAGCCCAGTAGAGTGAGGGGTCAGTGAGGTCCCGTACCTCAATCACCGAACCCTCCACAATCAGATCCACTGTGTTCTTCCCCCTCAGAGGCTAGAGAGAAGGATGGGAAGAGGGAGAGGAGAAGACATAATTGATGGAAAGTATTCAAATCTGTGTGTACAGTGCCTTCAGAAAGTATTCACACGCCTTGACTTTTTCCACATTTTGTTGTGTTGTAGCCTGAATTTAAAATGGATGGTGTCCCCCAGGGCTCAGTTCTTGACCCTCTCCTCTTCTCTCTATACACCAAGCCACTGGGCTCTGTCATATCCTCACATGGTCTCTCTTATCATTGCTATGCGGATGACACTCAACTACTTTTCTCCTCCCCCCCTTCTGACACCCAGGTGGCAACATGCATCTCTGCGTGCCTGGCAGATATCTTAGCTTGGATTTCGGCCCACCACCTCAAGCTCAACCTCAACAAGATGGAGCTGCTCTTCCTACCGGGGAAGGCCTGCCGGCTGAAAGACCTCTCCATCAAAATTCACAACTCCAGTGTCGCCCTCCCAGATTACAAAGAACCTTGGCGTGACCCTGGACAACACCCTGTCGTTCTCTGCAAACATTAAAGCAATGACTCCATCCTGCAGGTACATGCTCTACAATATCCGTAAAGTATGACCCTACCACACGCAGGAAGCTGCGCAGGTCCTAATCTAGGCACTTGTCATCTTCCGTCTGGACTCCTGCATCTCCCCAAACTCTCCCATCCCGCTCCTTCGCACACTCCATTGGCTTCAGGTCAAAGCTAGCATCGACTACAAGACCACGGTGCTTACCTACGGAGCAGCAAGATGAACTACCCCTCCCTACCGTCAGGCTATGCTCAAACCCTACACACCCCAACCCGAGCACTCCTTTCTGCCACCTCTGGTCTCTTGGCCCTCCCACCCCTACGGGAGGGCAGCTCCCACTCAGTCCAGTCCAAGTTCTTCCAGAGCCAGCATCCCCCTAAAGTTAGGACAGCTGAAACTGAAAGTCCCTGCCCATCTTCGGAAAGCACCTGAAACCCTACCTCTTCAAAGAATATCTTAAAAGATAAAAGGAATAGAGCTAAGCACAGGCAAAATCCTAGAGGAAAACCTGGTTCAGTCTGCTTTCCAACAGAAACTGGGAGACAAATTCACCTTTCAGCAGGACAATAACCTAAAACACAAGGCCAAATATACATTGGAGTTTCTTACCAAGACGACATTGAATGTTCCTGAGTTGCCTAGTTACAGTTTTGTCTTAAAATCGTCTTGAAAATCTAAGGCAAGACTTGAAAGTGGCTGTCTAGCAATGATCAACAACCAACTTGACAGAGCTTGAAGAATTTTTTAAAGAATAATGTGCAACATTTGTCAAATCCAGGTGTGTAAAGCGCTTAGAGACTTACCCAGAAAGGCTCGCAGCTGTAATCACTGCCAAAGGTTATTCTAACATGTATTGACTCGTGAATAATTATGCGAATGAGATATTTCTGTATTTCATTTTCAATACATTTGCTAACATTTCTGAAATCCTATTTTCCCCTAGTCATTGTGGGGGTAGTGTGTGTAGATGGTTGAGAACAAAAATAAATGTAATCCATTTTGAATTCAGGCTGTAAAGACAACACAACATGGAATAAGTCAAGGGGTATGAATTCTTAGACTGCACTTCATGTGCCTCTTTGAGAGGGAACTGGTATTATCTGGGGTGAAACTTCAATCTTGACATACAGAGCTCAACAGATCAGCTAAAGCTCGAAACGTGTTGATGGTTAATACACTGGGTGTCACCTACGCATACACAGTCTCATTATCTCTCTCCCTCAATCTCTCCGTCTCGTTCTCCCTGTCACACTCCCACCGAGACAGTACTCACCCCTTCCAGTAGGTTTGCTGGTGCGGTCCGTGAGCCAGTCAAGTCCTGGATGAGAAAATCTGTCCAGTCACTGTACTTCTCCTTGATGGCTACGAGACAGAACAGAGGGAGAGAGAGACGGTCAAACATACTGTGCTGTGCTAGCAAAATTATACATGACAATGCACTTACATATATTAGCACCAGGCTAAGCAATGAACAACAGCGGAAAACAGTTAGATACGGCACTACAGTACAGAGCAGTCCACATAAACAGGTGTTGAGAGATACAATGGGAGCATGGTAGAAAAAGGCAGGCATGAACGAACACACGCACACACACACACACACACACACACACGTATCACCCTCTCCAGAGCCATTTAAACGGTTGGCTCCCACTCATTTGCATAGGACATGTTTGTTTACTCCACTTTCTGTTTCCCACAGTGCAACAGTAGTGATGTTTAATTCATGGTGCATCGTGGGTCTTGATTTTACTTTGACTCCACGCTGACTAGTGGCTTCCCACAGGCATACACAGGTCTACTTTGGCCAGCACAGTATGAAGATGGGCAGAAACTGCTACTCCAATAGAAATCCCCGAAACACACTTGTCGGCGATGTCATGGCGACATTAGCTAGCTAAACTCGCGCGTGGAAACACTTCGTCGGTTTTAACGGTCGTCTCACACCGGACTGCGTATGTGTTGGCCGTCGATATAAAGTTGTTTTTGACTCAAATTAAAACGTTTCAGTTTGTCACTTTCACGAGGTTGGAGTAATAACATGTTAAACTACTGAAGACATTGGCTCGAATCGAGGTTTTGTGCTTTTAGATTTCAAGAAAATTAACAGGGGGTGTCAAACTCAAATCAGCACAATGGCCATATTGAAAAAAAACTCCCAATGATTTTGCAGGCCAGACACTGCCAGTTGGCATGCAGCATGTTGGCAGTGCTTGCTGCGACTTGTAGTGCAGCGCATCGCAGGCGGTATGGAAGCAGGCCAAAATGAATTGACAACCCAAGTCATTACACAGGCCTCGTGTTTGACACATCATTTTTCACTTCACTCATTGACTTCTCAAACCCCAAAAACCGGCCTGGTCTGCTTGGTCGGTTTCGCAATTGTTGTCCGGAAGTCTCGCGATGTTTAGAGGCTCTGTGGTTTGCAAACTCTGTGGTCCTACTAAATCATACACACAAATAGAGTAATGTATTTTTAAGTGATGAGTTATCCACCCCTCTCCAAAGACCTCTACATCTAATGCTCTAGGTTTACAGTCACCAATTGGACGCAAAGATTCAGAGAATATCTGACTCAATGGGGCATGGTGACATGAGTCACAGTAGAACGACTAGTGGCCAGTAGCCTAGATCATGGAGGATTACACCGCTACCTGTCATTAAGCCACGCCACACTTAGAAAACAAATCGAATCATTCATTCCTATGGGAGAGAACAGAGGTATTTTCGCCTCATTTTATATTCTCTCATTAGTATATTCTTCTGAAGCCAGATGAGTCAGATTTAGAGAAACAGTCAATTAATTTTCCTAAAAACAAAATCACTCTGTCTCGGCACATGGCCGATCCTTTTTTCCATACATGGTGCAAATACGGTTGCAAATAATGTCCCTCTGCCCCAGTGCATCTCTCCACACCACCCCAGGTTAATAATAGTGTTTTTTCCACACCCACACACACACACACACACACACACACACACACTCACAGTGCTCCTGTTGATCTTCGGTGTGCAGAAATAGATCAACTATTTTTACAGATCCTCCTAGATTAGTCATCAAGCCATTTAGAATAGGCCACAGAGCAGAATGCAGGCTGCTGCTTCGGCATCTGAACTTCTGCCCCTCCCCCTCCCTCTTTCTGTTCTACCTCCTCGGCTCCCTCCGGCCCAGGGTGTAGTTACAGTACTAGTTTGCATGTAAATGATCATTATTTACTTCCTTTTTCTTGCCCATCCTCCAGGCGATAGACACTGAGGCAAATCCTGACTTCCACAAAACAATAACTGCATAATTTACTTTGAAGAGAGAACCCCCTCTCCCCTTTTCTATCTTTCGTCTTCTCCCCTCCCCCAATCCTCTCCTCTCTTTTGCTATACTGGTAGACATCCAAACAAATATCCAACATACAAAAAAAAACCATCTGATTTGCATATCCAACAACAAGCCATTGTGTAAACAGACAGGGAAGGCCAATTCAAAAGCGTATTTAAGAGAATCAAAGCCATTATTAAAAGAACAAGTCTGGCCTGTATCATGGCAGGGAGGGATGTTTTCATCTGTGATCACAGCAGTACAGCAGATTCTAATCAGGGCTAATGGGAACAAATTAGACGATTTATTCTCAGTCTCACAAAGTGCTTATCTAGTCATTAGTATTACAGTGGCATGGTAAACCACACTGAGATACAATGTCTATCTACCAAGTCTTCTGGGGGTTCTGTAAGACTGAATTAATAGTATAACCACAGACCCTAGATCAGGATTTAATATATACCAGTAACAATCTAGTAATCTACTGCTAGTAAATACCCCATTGTTTCACCAGGTGGGTTGGCGACAACAAACTACTTTTTAGAAAAATGCCAAAATACTCAAAGTAGAAAGACAAAAATCAACAACAGAGATACAGGTGAATGTTATTTATAGTCAGAACTGTAGCTCAATAGTCACTGAATGACAGCCAACAGGATAGATAAACACCTCTCTGCTGTGGTAGGCTAAATCATGTGTAGGTGGGGGGTTTTATGACGAGGGAGACGCCCTAGCTAGTGATGTTAACCGTTAATGTAAAGCCATGTTTACTGCCCCGGGACGTAAGGGGTTAAGAGTGTGTGTAGGTGGGGCGGGGCGTTTGTAAATGGCTATAATGACATGCATGGCTAAACCTAATATCACCTGGGCTAGGTAGAGAACAAGACTGGCCCACACTAAACACATCCAGCACTAGTTATATAATCATTATGAAAATGGACAAAAGCAAATGAGATTGGGATATGGGACTACACCCATCCACACTACACTACACTACACTAAGTAAATACAAAGCGGTTGCAAATCAGGTGGTGGAGATGGGGAGGATGCGTCATTTGGGTATCAAATCAGTCCTGGCCTGCTCTTTCTGAGTGCCTTGTGTTAGTTGGCTTGTCTTTGACCAGGTTGATGCGTGTGCAGTCCTTCTTGCCAACTAAGGATTCATTCATGCACTATTAAGGACAGACGCAGGTCAAGAGTGTTCACACACACATACAGCTGTCAAGTAGGCCTGAGCCTCATTTCAGCGCCTCCTCTCTAGCAGGTCCTGGCAGGAAGTTGTGAGTCTGGTGAATGCATTATGCAAATGACCTCTGTGGGGTTCTGAGAGCAGCGCTGCTATCACATGACTAAACTTGTGATACCTTCGAAGCTCCTGACACACACCCACACAGGAACGCAAACACACACACACACACACAAATATTTTGCTACGGGAAACTTGAAATATTGTTACACTTCACATTCTTTCGCTGCAATACTAATCTCTGTTTATTATCTATGCAGTCACTTTACCTCTACCTACATGTACATATTACCTCAATTACCTGGACTAACCGGTGCCCCCGCACACTGACTCTGTACCGGTACCCCCTGTTGATGGCCTCATTACTGTTCTTTTAGTGCTGCTCTTTAATTATTTCACTTATTTCTCTGAAAACAGCATTGCTGATTAAGGGCTTGTAAGTAAGCATTTCACCGTTGTGTTCGGCGCGTGTGACAAATCAAATTAGACTTGAAACAAGACAGGCTGAAGCCCCACTCTGTCACTCAACAGGGAGGCAGCACACAGACAGGTTCTCCACGCCGTGACTGCTTCTCTCAGCATGTCACTCAACAGATTGTTCCAAAACAACAACGATGCTGCTTTCCACATTGCTTCGAAAATTGAATTCTCTCTATTATTTTCTCTATTATAATAATAGTTTGTGAATCTTGCTCCTTGCAAAACGCCAGTTAGACTGAAGGAAACTCATCACTAATGCTACCTTTACTTAAAATGCAAACATTAGCTTTAATACAGGTTGCTACCAGTGTTGGTATAGATCAGCATGTTGATCAGCATGTTCTGAATCAGATAGCCTATTCTAAAATCTGTGTCTAAATATAACTATGCATCTATTCAAATGCTATTAGGGTCCCCTGGGAAACACTGACCAGCACTTTGGTTCCTACCCTATCATAAATCCTACCTAATGTGTTGTCATGCCAAACACCAACCATACAATTACAATCATCTATTCTGTTTCTATGTTTCCAGCAGTTCCCCAAAGCGTTTTAATCTACACTGAACAAAAATAGAAACGCAAAATGCAACAATTTCAAAGATTTTACTGAGTTACAGTTCATATAAGGAAATCAGTCAATTTAAATAAATTCATGAGGCCCTAATCTATGGATTTCACATGACTGAGGAATACAGATCTGCATCTGTTGTTCACAGATACCTTTTAAAATAAAGGTAGGAGCGTGGATCAGAAAACCAGTCAGTATCTGCTGTGACCAACATTTGCCTCATGCAGCGCAAAACATCTCCTTCACATAGAGTTGAGTTGATCAGGCTGTTGAATGTTGTCCCACTCCTCTTCAAGGACAGAAGTTGCTGGATATTGTCGGGAACTGAAACACGCTGTCGTACGCGTTGATCGAGAGCATCCCAAACATGCTCAATGGGTGACATGTCTGTTGAGTATGCAGGCCATGGAAGAACTGGGACATTTTCAGCTTCCAGGAATTGTGTACAGATCCTTGCGACATGGGGCCGTGCATTATGTTGAAACATGAGGTGATGGCGGCGGATGAATGGCTAGACAATGGGCCTCAGGATCCCGTCACGGTATCGCTGTGCATTCAAATTGCCATAATGCCATCGATAAAATGTCCGTAGCTTATGCCTTCCCATACCATGACCCTACCGCCACCATGGACCACTCTGTTCACATCGTTGACGTCAGCAAACCGCTCGCCCAGCTGAAACCAGTGGCCATCGAAGGTGAGCCGACTGAAGTAGATTACGACACCAAACTGCAGTCAGGTCAAGAGGATGACGAGCATTTAGATTAGCTCCCCTGAGACAGTTTGACAGTTTGTGCAGAAATTCTTCGGTTGTGCAAACCCACAGTTTCATCAGCTGCCTGGGTGGCTGGTCTCAGACGATACCACAGGTGAAGAAGCCGGATGGGGAGGTCCGAGGCTTGCATGGTCACACGTGGTCTGCGGTTGTGAGACCGGTTGGACGTTTCTCTAAAAAGACGGAGTCAGCTTATAGTAGAGAAATTAACATTATATTCTCTGGCAACAGCTCTGGTGGGCATTCCTGCAGTCAGCAGGTCAATTGCACGCTCCCTCAAAACTTGAGACATCTGTGGCATTGTGTGCACACTTAAGAGTGGTGCTTCTAACTTTCAGTTAGGCGCACCAGTGCAACCAATTCAAAATATAAAATGTAGAGCCCCGCACGCACGCACACACACACACACACGCGCACATGCACACACACACGCACGCACGCACACAGGTAATTCTGGAGTAGGAATCCTCGTGAATTTTGAGAATGTGTCGTAGAATGTGCCGAGCAGGCAGTGTCAGCAGTGTCTAGACAAGCTAAGATTCTAGGCTGAGACACCTGCTGTCTAGTGGAAGATTGTCTGAGAGAGTTTAATTCTGGTAATACACACTTGTGGAACGGGAAGGTGATATGCACATCCTAAACTTGAGAATACCGTTGCTAGGATAAAAATAAATAAATGGGTCATTCTTGAATTGTGGTGGTAAATGCTGTCGCTTGACTTTGGCACCATTTTAAAATGATTTAACATGACAAATAATGCTTTTGATGTTTTATTTAACTGTTATTTATTAGAGAAAACACACTCAGTGGCCAGTCTTTTTAGGTACACAACCCCATTCACAAAAAGGGTTTGCTCCTACAGACAGTGAGTCAGGGTGGATGTGACTTGCTATATAAAGCAGGCAGACAGGCATCGAGGCATCCATTTACTGTTCGATTGAACGTTAGAATGGGAATAACTAGTGACCTAAGCGACTGAGCGTGGTATGATCGTCTGTGCCAAGCACACCGGTTCTAGGCTCTCAGAAACGGCCGGCCTCCTGGGCTTTTCACGCACAACTTTGTCTAAGGTTTACAGAGAATGGTGCGACAAACCAAAAACATCCAGTCAGGGGCAGTCCCTGTGGGCATCAGCTCGCTGATCAGAGAGGTCAAAGGAGAACGGCAAGAATCGCGCAAGCTAACAGTCAGACCACAAACAGGCAAATAACGGCGTAGTACAGCAGTGGTGTGCAGAATGGAATGCACAACTCGCCGGTGTCTCGTCACGGATGGGCTATTGCAGCAGACCACACCGGGTTCCACTCCTCTCAGCTAAAAACAAGAAGCAGCTTCAGTGGGCACGCAATCCAGGTCCCTGTTGCGTCATGCTGATGGCAGAGTCAGGATTTGGCGTAAGCAGCGTGAGTAAAAGTAAAGATACCTTAATAGAAAATGACTCAGGTAAAAGTCACCCAGTAAAATCCTACTTGAGTAAAAGTATAAAAGTATTTGGTTTTAAATATACTTAAGTATCAAAAGTAAATGTAATGGCTAAAATATATACTAAGTAAAAGTATAAATCATTTCATATGCCTTATATTAAGTAAACCAGAAATGACATCATTTTCTTTAGAAATGTAGTAATGTAAAAGTTGTCAAAAATATAAATAGCAAAGTAATGTACAGACACAAAAAAAAACTACTGAAGTAGTACTTTAAAGTATTTTTACTTAAAGTACTTTACACCACTGACAGATACACACGTTCTAAAGTTGTATTCTGAACTCCACCCCCTCATCTCTCTCTTCTCCTCCCCAGTTAAAACAGAGCCTATAAACAACAGCGAGATTGACTACCACAGAATGTGTGTATGTAGGTATTTTATACTGCAACATCTATTTTTATGCATTGTGGGAAACTACTGGGAGCAAGCAAATGTGTTTGTCCCACTGGTGATGTGTAGAGGTGTAGTGACATGGTTTGGCGATTTAGATAGATAAGCCTATTCATTTTGAATAATGAACAAAAGTATTTAGAATAGTGTATAGATCAACAAAAACAAGGAAGGCTATTAAAATAGATTATTTTATTTTTTTACTAGTATAATGTCCATGAGCATTCTCTCCAGTGGCAAACTGTTATCGGAGGACAGGTATATATTAAAGAAACTTAAGCATATCACACTGTTAGAATGTCATACATTTGAGGATTCCATTAATACTTTGGGGTGTCTAAATCCAAAGTGTCACTTGGTGTTAGTTCATTTAAATGAAGGGAAATAACACAAGTAAAATGATTAATCATATCACAGTAAATTATGTTTTAAGGGTTGATGACCTTAGATTTGAGAATTTGTGGCCTCCATTTAAAAAAGAAAATCCTAATTTACCTAAGGTATATTTGATGTTACCAAAATGTCATTCCCAACTGCCACTGTAATTCAAGAACCTCCCTAATACAGATAGAAGTGACATCTTTCCCTCCAAAATAATGGGTGGGGGGGAGGTGCAGAAATGGGGAAATACAGAGGGGCATGCAGAAAGACAGAGGGTGGGGGGTTTAAGAGTCAAACAAACTCTGAGGCAACTTCCTGTAAGTTGACAGGAAGGAGGAGAAGGAAGCACACATGCAATGCTGAGAAAGTTAGTGATATGCAGAATCCTTGGGACGTCCCTACCCTAAACCTAACACCTAACCTAACCATAACCAAAACCCTAGCTAACCCTAACAACCGCTTTAAATGTCAACTTCAATTGGGTGACGGAGTTGGACGCCCCAAGGATCCCATTTAGACTTTTCTTTGCTGAGAAGAGCCAGCAGGCAGGCAGGCAGGCGAGTTAGTCAGGAAGACTGATAGGGCTGCTTACCTTTTCTTAGGTAAACGTTATCTGAGAAACAAAAAGAAATAAAGGTAACTGTAACATAGAAACACACACACACACCACACCACACACACACGCAGGAATGCATATACGCATACACACACTTTGCTTGGCGTGATGCAAGATGCTTGATAAATAGAAATGAAGGGGAGAATCACTCATTTGAATCACTAAGTATCAAGGAGAAAACAAGAGGAAATGTTGCCTAAATCTAACCTAATATTACCTTCTCAGCTTAGTGAAAGACACTACAGCCTTCCACTCCCCACCTGATCCTGTTCTGCAAATACATGAGGTCTACCAGCTCTATTCACCGCACACAGTAGCTAGCAAACACACATACACTCACACCAACAGTCTGTGTCCACCTCTCATGCAAACCCTTATTATAGACAAACCCATAAACGCAAAATCTCTGGAGTCAAATCAAAACGGGAGTGTTTGTGTGCGTGCCATGGTGTGTGTCAACTACCCAGTCCCTTGGGTGTCATCTAACCCACTAAACATGCATGGTTATTACATGCATGGTCCATTTCATTGCCATTCAGTCCCCTCAACCCATCAGCTCTCTGCCAACACGGAGACCCCCTATGTGTCTCTTGTGGCCACTCACGCTCCAGTGTGTGTGTTAAAAGGTCAATTAAAGCTACAGAAAAATCACATTATATCTCCCACTGCTGCAGTTTCTATAGGTCTTTTATTATTATTATTATTATTATTATATATATATTTTTTACACAGTCTTATTTTTACCCCGGAGCACGATTTGCCACCAGGTAAAGATTGAGGTGTGAAAAAAGTCAGGTAGAAGCAAATTCAGCTATAGTCTCCTTAACAAACAAAAAACCACTCCCAAAAATCAGCATAAATACATCAAAGCTCTGTTATGGAGGGTGAGTCATGTGGATGAGAAGATCCGGTGTGAAAATGCCTCTTCTAGAACGGCCGCTTAAAGGAGGATCGGATGATAAATTACCGATGCTAAATTATAGATGGGATTTCTTTTTGACAAGCTTTGGAAGGGTTGAAACATAAGGATCAGGGGGTGGAAGGGAGAACGTCAGGTTAGCTAGAGCACTAGAGGTGGAGAAAGGGTGACTTTCAGTGTTTAGCGTGGCAAATATTGCATCAGGTTAAATTGAGTGTGTGTGTGTATGTGATCAACAAACCAATCAAGCTAAATAAACAATCACTTTATGAGCAACCTTCGTGTTCATCCGAGTCTACCTTGAATTAAAGTTGCTGAATGTATTTGGGTGTTAGTTGTGTGTTTCTGTGGGCAGGTTTGACTGGACAGTGTAGTCAGCTGTTGTGTGTTGGCTGACTAGGCAGAATGAGCTCACTCTCTTATTGACACATGGGCTGGGCCAGGGCAGGGCAGGGTGGAGTGTCATAACAGGCTGAGACTGTGTGTGTGTGTGTGTGTATCTTGGGACAGGGTGCACTGGCAGTCTGTGAGAACAGGTTTTATTGGGGTCTCTACAAGCTACAGGTGTAGTACTATACTAGGAGGTCAGGTAAAGTCCAGCTACAGGTGTTGTATTATACTAGGAGGTCAGGTAAAGTCCAGCTACAGGTGTTGTACTATACTAGGAGGTCAGGTAAAGTCCAGCTACAGGTGTTGTATTATACTAGGAGGTCAGGTAAAGTCCAGCTACAGGTGTTGTATTATATTAGGAGGTCAGGTAATGTCCAGCTACAGGTGTAGTATTATACTAGGAGGTCAGGTAAAGTCCAGCTACAGGTGTTGTATTATACTAGGAGGTCAGGTAAAGTCCAGCTACAGGTGTTGTATTATACTAGGAGGTCAGGTAAAGTCCAGCTACAGGTGTAGTATTATACTAGGAGGTCAGGTAAAGTCCAGCTACAGGTGTTGTATTATACTAGGAGGTCAGGTAAAGTCCAGCTACAGGTGTAGTATTATACTAGGAGGTCAGGTAAAGTCCAGCTACAGGTGTTGTATTATACTAGGAGGTCAGGTAAAGTCCAGCTACAGGTGTAGTATTATACTAGGAGGTCAGGTAAAGTCCAGCTACAGGTGTTGTATTATACTAGGAGGTCAGGTAAAGTCCAGCTACAGGTGTAGTATTATACTAGGAGGTCAGGTAAAGTCCAGCTACGGGTGTGAGTTCAGTATATGAGCTATAAAGCCACAGTTGAAGAGGGTGTGTTTATTCACTCTTGGCTAAGATGTGCGTATTCAAGTGTAAAACGCAAATAATCTCAGCAAAAAAAAGAATTGTCCCTTTTGCAGGACCCTGTCTTTCAAAGATAATTCTTAAAAATCCAAATAACTTCATGGATCTTCATTGTAAAGGGTTTAAACACCATTTCCTGTGCTTGTTCAATGAACCATAAACAATTAATGAACATGCACCTGTGGAACGGTCGTTAAGACTAACAGCTTACAGACGGTCGGCAATTAAGGTCAGTTATGAAAACTTAGGACACTAAAGAGGCCTTTCTACTGATTCTGAAAAACACCAAACGAAAGATGCCCAGGATCCCTGCTCAGCTGCGTGAAGATGCCCTAGGCATGCTGAAAGGAGGCATGAGAACTGCAGATGTGGCCAGGGCAATAAATTGCAATGTCTGTACTGTGAGACGCCTAAGACAGCGCTACAGGGAGACAGGACAGACAGCTGATTGTCCTCGCAGTGGCAGACCACGTGTAACAATACCTGCACAGGATCGGTACATCCAAACATCACACCTGGGGGGAGAGGTACAGGATGGCAACAACAACAGCAGCGAGAGTTTCACCAGAAACGCACAATCCCTCCATCAGTGCTTAGACTGTCTGCAATAGGCTGAGCGAGGCTGGACTGAGGGCTTGTAGGCCGGTTGTAAGGCAGGTCCTCACCAGACATCACCGGCAACAACGTCGCCTATGGGCACAAACCCACCATCGCTGGACCAGACAGGACTGGCAAAAAGTGCTCTTCACTGACGAGTTGCGGTTTTGTCTCTCCAGGGGTGATGGTCGGATTCGTGTTTATTGTCGAAGTTACACCGAGGCCTGTACTCTGGAGCGGGATCGATTTGGAGGTGGTCCGTCATGTTCTGGGGCGGTGTGTCACAGCATCATCGGACTGAGCTTGTTATTGCAGGCAATCTCAACGCTGTGTGTTACAGGCAATACATTCTCCTCCCTCATGTGGTACCCTTCCTGCAGGCTCATCCTGACATGACTCCCCAGCATGACAATGCCACCAGCCATACTGCTCGTTCTGTGCTTGATTTCCTGCAAGACAGGAATGTCAGTGTTCTGCTATGGCCAGCGAAGAGACCGGATTTCAATCCCATTGAGCACATATAGGACCTGTTGGATCGGAGGGTGAGGGCTAGGCCATTCCCCCCCAGAAATGTCCGGGAACTTCTAGGTGCCTTGGTGGAAGAGTGGGTCTGTGGAACTTGTTCAGTTTTTGTCTCAGTTGTTGAATCTTGTTATGTTCATACAAATATTTACACATGTTAAGTTTGCTGAAAATAAACGCAGTTGACAGTGAGAGGACATTTATTTTTTTGCTGAGTTTATAAAAGTGTGTGTGATCAAATATCAACTCACCGCTCTGTGTCTGTGTGTGTGTGTGTGTGTGTGTGTGTGTGTGTTTCCAGGTGGTGTCCCTACCTTCAGGGGGTTGGAGGGTCTTGTTGTTCTGGGAGCACCAGCCTACTGGGTGGAGTTCGGCGGTCATGACATCACACCAGAAGTCGGCCTTGCGGTCATCTCCGTAGCCACTGAAGCGCAGCAGCAGCAGCTGGCCACAGGTGGTGACGATGGTGGCCACCCAGTAGGTGTCTGGGCTGCTCTTATTGGCCACCTCCAGCTTCATCCCCGGCTGGAAGCTGCTCTGTAGGCTGATGTCCACCTGCGAGAACCAATCAGAGAGCACCATGTCACACAAGAGCCTGCCCTCACTGACAGGTGAGCTTGATTTAATGGGCTTGCACTTAAGTGGTAAATGACGTGCATTGGGCGAGATATAGCACATCTATACACTGACATTCTAAAGTGAATGACATCACAGGTCTACATGCAGAATGAGGGACGTCTGACTGGCTCGCTGAGCCATGATTGACAGAGTAAAACACAGGTGGGCCACAAGTACTGAACAGGTATGACACAGGTGATTCCCAAAAGCTCCCCACCCACACTATCTGTTTAGGAATCTGTTTGTTCACAAGGGTCAAGGGTCCTTTAACGTTCCACTGAACTAGCAACCACTTTGAATATCCTAAACAATCTGGCCTTGCGGACAGTGACTCACAGAGAGAACATGAGAGAGAGAGAGAGAGAGAGAGAGAGAGAGAGAGAGAGAGAGAGAGCGAGAGAGAGAGAGAGAGGGCGAGTGAGAGGGAGGGCGAAAGAGAGGGAGGGCGAGAGAGAGAGAGAGAGACAGACAGAGACAAAGAGAGAGAGAGAGAGAGAGAGAACATATATAAAGGGCTACTACCAGGAAATGGATAATGTAATGTTTCAACCATAGCCCCAGGCTGCACTCACACATATCTAAAACCCATTATATAAAACACAACACACAAATGCACGCACGTGCACACACGGCCTGTGTTACTGGAGAAAAGCCAACATCTTAGAACTAAAAACAATGCAAATGGCCTCATGACTTCCTGAGAAAAACAAATCAAATATGCTGTATCACACTGGATGGCTTATGTAAGTGAGGCAGAGGCGGAGAGAGAGACAGAGACAAAGAGAGAGCGAGAGACAAAGAAAGAAAAACAGCGAGAGAGAAAGACAGCGAGAGAGAGAGAGAGAGACCGCAAGAGAGAGACAGCGAGCCCACAAGGAATCACTGTTTCAATTGGCACTAGGTCTGTTGAGAGCATGAGAGTTATTTCACTATTTCACAGAATCACATTTTCAGGGCAAATCATGCTCTTTTTCCTGTGACTCAATCCACTTACCAACAACACTCCCATTCAAATATGATCATCTTTCATGTGTCCAACCGGGCAATCACATCAGAGCACACCTCACAGACTTCAGTTCACACACAGAGCTTGAGCCCGCTTGAACTGACATCTATGAAATCAGTCAACGCCATTAAACCCACTGAAAGTCTACTTCCATACTGTACACTCCTTTCTTTCCGCTACATTATGTAGGATTACTTATGCATTCTCTTTTCCCATCGTCCCCTGCAGCTGTGTGGCAGGCCTCCTTAAGATAGCTGTTCCATCAGGCTTCACTACTACTACTAGTGGCAGTCTGACACTACACCAGGCAAGACTGGGGAGTACTGTAACATACAAGGCAGGGTTATTCAACTCTTACCCGACGAAGTCCAGATCCTGCTGGTTTTCTGTTCGACCTGATCATTAAATTGCACCCACCTGGTGTCCCAGGTCTAAATCAGTCCCTTAGAGGGGAACAATGAACACCCGCTGTGGTACGTACTGGTTACCAGGTCCAGAGTCGAGTTTGAGGGATACGTGCCTTTTTCCGTCCTTTTACAACTTCCATGGAGCTTGAGTCAATCTCTGAGTAATTGTGTGGGTTGTGTTCAATGCTAAATGTCACATGAATTTAAGTGTGTATGACGCCAAAATACACATGCACTGTGTACAGCACATTGGGAAAGTGTTCAGACTCTGTTTCTACAACTTGGAGTCCACCTGTGGTAAATTCAATTGATTGGACATGATTTGGAAAGGCACACACCTGTCCACAGTTGACAGTGCATATCAGAGCAAAAGAAAAAAGCCATGAGGTTGAAGGAATTGTCCGTAGAGCTCCGAGACAGGATTGTGTCGAGGCACAGATCTGGGGAAGGGTACCAAAAAAGGTCTGCAGCATTGAAGTTCCCCAAGAACACAGTGTCCGCCATCATTCTTAAATGGAAGAAGTTTGGAACCACCAAGACTCTTCCTAGAGCTGGCCTCCTGGCCAAACTGAGCAATCAGTAGAGAAGGGCCTTGGTCAAGGAGGTGACCAAGAAACCGATGTTCACTCTGACAGAGCGCATAAGTTCCTCTGTGGGGATGGGAGAACCTTCCAGAAGGACAATCTTCTCTGCAGCACTCCACCAATCAGGCCTTTATGGTAGTGACCAGACGGAAGTCACTCCTCAGTAAAAGGCACATGACAGCCGGCTTTTAGTTTGCCAAAAGGCACCTAAAGGACTTTCAGACCATGAGAAACAAGATTCTCTGGTCTGATGAAACCAAGATTGAACTCTTTGGCCTGAATGCCAAGTGTCACGTCTGGAGGAAACCTGGCACCATCCCTACGGTGAAGCATGGTGGTGGCAGCATCATGCTGTGGGGATGTTAATCAGCGGTAGGGACTGGGAGACTAGTCAGGATCGAGGAAAAGATGAACGGAGCAAAGTACAGAGAGATCCTTGATAAAAACCTGCTCCAGAGCGCTCAGGACCTCAGACTGGGGCAAAGGTTAATCTTCCAACAGGACAACAACCCTAAGCACACAGTCAAGACAACGCAGGAGTGGCTTCGGGACAAGTCTCTGAATGTCCTTGAGTGCCCAGCCAGAGCTCGCACTTGAACCCGATCGAACATCTCTGGAGAGAGCAGAAAATAGCTGTGCAGCAACGCTCCCCATCCAACCTGACAGAGTTTGAGAGGATCTGCAGAGAAGACTGGGAGAAACTCCCCAAACACAAGTGTGCCAAGCTTGTAGTGTCATATCCATGACGCGAGGCTGTAACCCCTGCCAAAGGTGCTTCAACAAAGGACTGAGTAAAGGGTCTGAATACTTATGTAAATGTGATATTTCCATTTTTTCTTTGTCATTATGGGGTATTGTGAGTAGATTGATGAGGGGGAAAAAACTACTTAATCAATTTTACAATAAGGCTGTAACGTAACAAAACGTGGAAAAAGTCAAGGGGTCTGAATACTTTCTGAACGCACAGATGCAACAATGAGGATGCAGGGTATGTCATCTTTGGTATGCGAGTCTCGGTGAACAGCAGTGACTATGAATATGTAACTATTTGAGTGTGGTCTTCAAGCAGGTAAGTCATGCCTGAGCCTATGAGCCTAACTACACTGCTTAACATCATTAGCTAAAGTACATTCTCACTCAAACACAAGTTTAAAGGGATTTGGGTTATGGAAATGTAAACGTGTGTTTCTCACTCACATGTTTGAAAGCGGTGTGGGGGGCAGCGGTCTCCCCCGTCTCCTCTAGGTACTCCTCCCAATTAAAGTCGGCCTCTTCCTCCATGGAGTCTGCGTCTGATAGGAAGAAAGCCCGTCAATCATTTTGACCGCCACCAACCCAGTCACAAAACATTAAAAATCACCATAAATACCAGCATAACATCGTCACACTCTATAACGACATGTTTTATTTCATTATCTAGCAGAAACAAAATCATTCAGTCGACATTCATACCGGTTATTAGACTAGGGTGATATCGTCTATATGAATGCAGCTGCAACTGTATCGAAGCCAATTGGATGCAGTTTTCATCATTAATCGCAGGCGATAGGTGCAATACACATCCCTGCATTCTGAATTAAAGTTCGGTTCTCACTGTGAACCCGAATGAATACATCCAATAAAATAAACACTAGCCCTATAGGCTTTGAGAGGTCCCGTGTGGCTCAGTAGGTAGAGCATGGCGCTGGCAATGCCAGGGTTGTGGGTTTGAATCCCACGGGGGGACCAGTACGGGGAAAGATTTATGCACTCACTACTGTAAATTGCTCTGGATAACAGAGTCTGGTAAATGAATAAAATGTCCAATTCAAATGCCTACGCTGCGTTGTAGGCTCATGTCTCTTCAGTAAATCCGAGCTGGATTTTCTTCTCCAGTCTATCCCATTCAAACAACTCGAGCCTATGTGCACGTTGTAAATTTAAATCTTAATTGGCTCATTTCAAACTGTCGTTGATGAGGCGCCATCAACCTGAATTGGGGGATCCTCCAGCATCGTTTAAATCTCCAGTTTGCGAACAGTTTGGCTTCCCAGTAGATTACAACGCCGATGGACAGAGAGTTGTGGATAAAACCGTATGTAGCCACTGCTCAACGAGAATAGTCTCTGCAGGTGCCAACACCTCAAATACGCTGACATCACCCCAGTATACCGACGGAAACGCAAAGAAACATAACATCGTCTCACCTCTGCATTCAAGCATTCCTTGGCAGCTGATTCTGACTGGGCCAAAGAAATGACAGGAGTGATATAGGTAGACTTTGTTTATATTTTTTGAGTCTTTGGTTAACAGCCGCAGATATGCGCCCATTCTCGGTGGTTGAGAACAAGAGGGATTCAGCACCTCGTGACAATGCTCGAGCCACGTTACAAACTTCCCTCTTGCACTCATTTCAGCAAACAGGTCTCTGCTCTATGTAAGCAAGCCAAAGCTCTCAATGAATTGGCCAATGCACACTGTGAAGGCACTTAACAGTGACAGCCCATTACATTACCCCGGGAATGGTTGATGTCCCATGCTACAGACAAGCCCTCTTCATCAGAGTCACAACTGTGCATCTGGCACTTAAGGAGGCAGTGTCATGGTGCGTTCGTAACCAAGTGGGAAGTGTTAATTACTAGTGGGGAAACGCGTCTATCATCCTGAGCACCCACTTCTCCGACATGGTGACCTCTGACGTCACCTAGTAAGGAAATGGCCTTTAAAACAGTATTTTCTGCAGTTAAAATATATCCATTACGGTGGTTTTTGAACTCTATAATTTGTTTAACAAGCATGATGGTTGTACTTTCAGTTTATAGTTGACGCAGCTTGTTGGCCATTAGCCAATCTGCATTTATCAGCGAGTTGAAATAACATGAACGCATCCAACTGGTATTTACGACTTCACAACTGGTACATTTCCACCTCCCACATGGATACAAACGCAGCATCAGAGTGGAAAACCGACAGGCCCAACATAACAATCCTGTCACAACAGACAACGCCAGGAACATTGTGAATGCTGAACATTGAGAATGGCATTTCATTTTCCGCTGTACTGAAACTGAACCGTGACCCCAAATCCGCAATACGTACCCAACTGTGGGTTTGGTGAACCGTTACACCGTTACTTATAGAAGTATGAGATACCAGACCCGGTCTCAGGGATGGCGAACTCTGGAGAGCCCTTCGATCCCCACTGAGTTGGGTAGATCTGATCCCCAATGTACTTTAAAACTGGAGGAATTTTTGCCTCTAGGGCACACCAGACAGCTTTTAGGGGACCTGTTTTTCTGGATAATGTGTTTTTTTATGATTGTGTTTTGCTTTTCATGTATTGTTGTGTAATAACGTATATTTTAATGTGTATATTGATGTGTAGTTTAATGTGTATATTGTAATTTTACGTGTATTCTTGTGCTAAACAGGGCTCATCTGGAAAAGAGACCTTGGTCTTAGCATGGATTCCCTGTCAAAATAAAGGTGAAATAAAATGAGAATAAATTACAATGCAGTGGAGAAAAGACAATAGGAATAATGTTGTAAATAAAACAGTATATGTCCTCAGTCGCGAGCGAAAGAGTCGAGTGGAATACAGTATGCGTGGAGTGGGGAAAAAATGTGTACGCCTTCATTCTGCAACGATCAAAGTCACTGTGTAAACTGATACGTCGTAATAAGCATAAACAAAACATACAGATTTAACGAGACAAGCGGGGTGAGATCTGATCACACACACACCAATGTCATTTCTCTAAATCTATGGGGAAGGACATTTATAAAGAACACAGCAGGAACCAGCTGAAACTAAGTTTAGTCTCTTGTCAAGCATTCAAAATTAGGTCACTTGAAAATGTATCTGATCTTTAATGAGTTTTATGTGTGTGTGTGGGTGTATGTGTTCCAGGTCTTACGTAATGCCACTAATGTTTCTCCTCAAGGTGAGAACGGTTTAATTTGCCCGTGGGAGACTGTTACTTGGACAAGGTATAATGTGTCTTGTGTTTGTGTGTGTGTGTGTGTCTGTGTGTGTGTGTGTGCGTGTGAGAGAGAGAGAGAGAATCTGCATCTCTTGTTCCTGCTGTGTGGTTTCTCCTCTCTAGGCTGTGTCTCATGGGACTTAGTGTGTGGGACTTAACCTGCACTAATGAGAGAGAAGAAACTACCGGTTGTTGTAGTCGGGGGGCTTTCTGAAAAGAATCTGCTAGGCTTGCTCTTCTCCCTTACACATAGCAGTGTGTGTGTGTTTGTGTGTTCACACTCCCCATCCCCAGACCTTTACAAAGGCTATGACGTCATACCTTCCACTGTCCATCTCAACCTGATTCAAAGGGGTCACGTTACGAACGCTGCTTTTAACAAAAAGTAACCTTGTCATTCAAGCGTATTTGAGATTTAGAAAATCACTTTAAAAATCCTTTAAAATATGTTTTATAATTACAAAATATGTTAGATCAACCGTGGTGTTGAGAAAACGCTCCTAGGCGAGTTGTATTTCCTCTTTCCTGTCCGCCCAACAAAACTTTCCGGTTTTCTATTTCTTTTAATCCAAGTTCCACTTTTCAAGTCTGTTTATCTGATAAGAAGCACCTTGTAGGGCTGAACAGAACAAGGAAGTGAACACAGGAAAACCATGACATAGAAACTAACTATGACTCCACAGTCAGCTCATACTTCCCCACACCAATGACCAGGTAAACTGGACCAGATTCTCTCACAGCTGGACACAGTGGCTACTGCAGATTCATGCTGAATAATCCAAACCCCCCAAAATAGCCCTGCACTACACGCATTCTGAGACCTCGATGAAGGTCAATAATGGTGTGGCATGTAAAAAGGAATGGGAAAAATTGGAAATTGGCTGCTTATCACAACCCGCTGTTGTGATTGTGAAACAATGGAGATTAATGGTTGGGCCCTTCATGTGTCATCAAAACAATGGAAGACAAAAAAATGAGGAAGAGATAGAAGATTAAAAAGTGTAGGTAAAATCCCTCACCTGAGTGCACCCGTTCATCTCTCCCATTGGCCGGGCTGTGGGATTTCCCCACGGAGTGGGCCAACGGCCTGTCCTGTGGGCGGGACTGCATCCTGCTCTCTCTTCCTGGTGACCTTTACCCTTTTACCCTTTTGTCCGTCTGTCTTCAGACTCCCCAGTCTTCACTGCATCTCCCTCATTCCTCCACTGTGTCACACAAAGGAGGAGTTAAGTAGGAATGGAGCATTAAAATCCATACCATGTCCATCTAAACAATGACCACTATAACGAAAGATAATACAGGCATTTATTCCAGACCATACAGATGAGAAAAATGAAGAAACCCGCACACTGCTCTTGCTAGCATCACTGCTCGTTATTAAGCTTTACGTATCGGCCTCATGACCTTCGTCAGGGCTTGTGAGTTTAAAAAAAATAATTTATGAGCACTTGTGTAGACATAGCTCCACCCACATTCGTTCCAGGCATCGAATGGGGTTGGAGTCGAACAATGTGCATTTCATAAATAGTGTACATAAAACACATTTAACACATCTGTAAAGCCACAATGAGCACATCGACTCACCGAGCAAGTTTTCATAAATCATTGGGTACAGTGCAAGAAAAACGTCAGAGTAATCTGAAATAGGGGACATTAATTCATGTTTACATTTACAACATGTATTTCATCATTAAGACCTTTTGGGAAATGTCTGGAGGGTGAACATCCAAAGACATTCTATTTTGCTCAGAGTATTATTCACATCACCTCCCCTGTCTGATATCTTAACTTTCATTATGCCACAAAATCTAAAAAAGGGTAGAAATATATTTTTTTAGGTCATTAAAAATGTACCGTGACTGGATAGTCCCTGTCGTTTCTCCTGATTGAACTTGTTCACTAATTCTCTGTTGGAGAAAACGAGATGTTTTGCCTACAGACCAGCCCACCGTGCAGACGGAACAGCCTCTGTTCTACTCATTATACTTGTACAGCATAGAATACCTGCTCAGCACAGTGCATTTCTACTGTGTGCCTCTGCTTGGTTCAGTCTACGAGAGCAATGTGCAGTTTCTGCTGTCGTGGATTTGCATACCTCAGCACAGCTCTTCAGCCACAAGAGATAACCAATCACAGTTGAAATAAGGTTGAAGAACAGGACTGACACAGCAGAACCTCATAAAACCATGCCACAAAGCTCAGCGTTACATAAACCATTACGGAAGAAGAGGTGTTTTAAAATGGCTTAAAAATCGCTCGCATAGGAATCGTAGCGCTTAGTCATAATTTACTCATACTTTTGCTTTATCTTAAAGGTCTTAGAGGAAAACAAACTAAATAGGTTCCTATTGTTTTCCCACTCTGTCTCTTTCCCAGATCACATGGTTACATTTGGGATATTTTGGGATAACTGCCATTTCACTCAGCCTCCGCAATGACTCACTGTAACTGCACACACTTCCATCAAATGTTCAATTAACACTGATTCATAGAGCAGATTCATACCAATTCCCTTCAATCAAACTAATACACAAAAACAACTCTCTGCAGACTTCGCAAATTTGCCTAAGCATTCAAATCCCCATTCAAAAGAGCAATAGGCAATGTTATGTGCTTGTCATCATGCGTTTTTAGAACAGGAGGAACATAATTGGCAATGCATTGAAATCAACTCGTTGCTTCATTGCATAGCTGTGTCCTTTCACGACATGTAAATCCTTCTGAACGTGTCCTCCGTCACGCAGGGATCCAAACACACATCTATCCATAGCGTAAACAACAAGCTGGTCTAATTGGACTCACATGACGCTGCCCCCTGTCCCTCTCCACTCTGTCTGATAGTCCACATCCTCCGGGACGCAAACATAGGATCCATCTGACTACAGACCATAAACTATCAGAGATCACAGGCAACAAGGTCCATTAAATAACTCAAATGTAGTATAAACCACAATGTCTAGGACACAATCAGAGAAAATCACAGATTTAGAGAACCGAGCAACTTGTCTCACAGAGGGTCACTTATCCCAGAAATGATCTCACTGATTTAAATTGAAAATGTTCACTATTATAGCATTCAGTCAGGAGGATCTAAGGCTGCGTTTACACAGGCAGTACAATTCGGATTTAAAAACTAATTCTACTAATAGTTAAAAATATAAAACAATCGGCCTAACTAAACCACTAAATTAAAACATATTGGTCCATACTGGTCCCCAGCATCCCAGTGAGCAGCCCAGATTGGATCCTGTGGATTAGGCTGATCTGTGTGTTAATCTGAGACGCAGGTCTTTCCTGGTTAAAGCCTCATCAGATTGAGATGGTGGGGGGGGGTGTAATGGGTTGGCCCTGATGAGTCCAGTAGACACCACACGCCGTCCCTTAGCTGCCTTTCTCTAAAACCCCAACCAGGACAATAGAAAGACATAGTGGGGAATTAACAGATTAACTAACACTATTTGGGCTGGGTGTGTCCTTCCTCATCTCCCGTCATGTTTTTGTTTGTAGGTATCAACATTTGACCATTTATCCTGCGAAGAGTAACGATATCTCTCAATGATTTCTACACTTCTGTTTGATCACTCACTATGTAATCCACAATATCACATCCAATGAAATATTTCATGATTTTTCAGTATCTATGATGTATATGTATAATATATCAGTATAATATAGTGTCTGGTCTCTATGGCTCATCTAGCCTTGGTGTGTTCCTTATTACACAGCCTGTGATGCTGTGTGAGATCAGCTGACTGAGATATTTAAAAGACTGAAGAGCAAACAACTGCCCCAGGCAGACAGGCCACAATGCACAGTGGCAATGAGAAAACATACTAATGGGCAGCCTACTGCCTACAACAGCAGCTTCAGGCAACTTCTCCAGCATCAAGCTATTGTCTGAGTAACATCACATCAGAAGGTCTATATAATTACATTTTCCATAAACTCAAAAATAATCGAAAATAGATGGAAATGGATCTTGTTTGATCTTAATCCAAATGTCATGTTGTATAATATATCTTTATCTTCTTTGAAGAAAAAACGTCCGATGTAGGCCAATCACTGGACAGCTTTTTTGCACATTGTGTCTGTTATGCTGACTTATTTCCTCTCCTCCAGACATTGAGTTGCTCATGATCTGGTCAAAAAAAAGAAAAACATTTTTTTTGAAACTCCTGTGATTCATTCAGCCACACAACTCACTGAACTCATAGTGGAGAAAACGAAATGTGGCTTTCTTTACGTTGCAGTGAATCTAGTCAGCCATGCACAATTAGCCTGGGGATGTTGTTACATTGTCATTATTTCACCTGAAACTACAGCAGACACCTTTGAACTGACTCACAATCTTGGCCTGATGACTTAATACATCCGTTTTCCATATCACGTTGTTATGTAAATCACCTTGAAAGATGTGTTAATAATGTAAGTTGTTCTTGGCTAATCAAATTCTCTGTCTTCACTCACAAAGCAGAGCCAATCCATCAATATTTTATCTGTTCTTCCTTTAGAACCTTATCAGGGACATTTACATACAATGGCAAGTGCTTTCAAAAGATCGATTATGAACGGCGCTGAGGAGCACATGAATAAAACCATCAATAACCATGCATCCTTGATCATCTTTACCCCTATACCAGATCCCTGGACACTTCATAGGGTTTTACTGTAAAGAGGCGAGATCTTCTCCGTGATGTTGCTTACTTCCATTCCATCTAGGCTACACCAGTACCAAGGCAAAACGAGCTCACATGAGAGCCTCCGACCTGCCGTATGTTTTAGGGTTTTATAGCAATAGGCAGCCTGAATACGCATGAGAGTGCAAATGCACATCACTGTTCATTCGGTAACGTGGTTTTATTTTTATATTCATTATGGAGCCGAATGTAATCCCGAAGAGGGATCATCAGAATAATGCGCAGCTAAACTCCGGATTTGCTGACCGCCCGCAATAAAAAATAAATAATTAAATGGATATATGCGCGGTTTAACCCAATTAGCAACTTCATCATACACATTTGGCATAACGTCGGATTGGGAGAATTACCTCGTGCAAATTTTACAATCATCAAGATTGGATGTTAAAACCTTGATGGATGATTAAAAAGACAAACGGAACCGCTCATCAGACCATTATTCTATGTCTACTAAATAACGATAAAAATGTTTGATTGTAACTGCTAATGCTGATAAAGTGAAACAGGAAATGTAGCTAGGCGTACTGTGCATTTGTGGGATACGGGTGTCGCCGACGTCCTCTCAGTGCGTTACACAGTCAGTCATTTGTATATGGCACTTCGCTAATGTACTTTGTACACAAAGTATTGCAGCGGAAAAAAACTCTAACAGTATTGCTAAACGTCTACTTCCAATTTAATTCATTAGAGCTTGTTAATGCGCACCAAAAGAAACTGAAACTGGACGGTTAACTGCAGTAATTTTATTTTTTCCTCATTCAAAGATTTTACATGCAGTTTTTTACACACCAAAACCCGCCATGTTGAAAGTGGTTTGACATATTGGCAATGTCCGGTATTTTCCGATGCCTTTGCGCACCTATGTGTGGGGGAAAATGTGACACACCTACACGTTTAAACTGTAAATATGAACATTTAAAATGAAGTCAGGGGTGTGAATTTATGAGTATTTCACTATTTTATCGTTTTTAGTGGAAAGCAGACCGTTAGATGGAAATTCATTTATCAGGCTTATTGAAATGTGTTTTTCCTACGCACGGCAAGCATTAAAATAAATGTTTATGTAACCAATTTATTTTCGCATCAAGGTTTATATTAAATAAAGAAAAACAATCATACTAACTAAATTGAAAGTGCCACGAAGCGACGTTCTAACCGCATATGAAAGCTATAATTACGCACGTAAAAACACTTTGAACAACTTGGCTCCTGAATGCGCCAGTATTTATGTTTCTAGAGAAACAGCCTCGAGTAGGAATGGTTAAAGGTTTTAGCCAGGAAAAACCTTTCACGGTAGATATTTCGTCGAGAAAACGACGGCTCTGGATTAGTAACCTACATAAATATTTAAAGAAGCGTCAACCTGTCACCTGTCTTACCTTAATGATGTTTTTTTCGCGTCTAATTTGCGAGCCTTTTTCGTTCGGTGGAAGCCAGCGAGCGACGTCTTCCAACTGCACAGCACAGAGATCGTTCCAATATGGCATCCCACATCTGCGCATGTCCAAAAAATCTTCAGATTATTTTCAAGCCAACTCCTTCAATGACCTTTAGTGCAGTTACGAATTTTTTTCTGCCAATTATAAATAGAATGTCGAAGTAGACTACCCACCCCCATATTTTAACCCCTCGGTCTTTCATAGCTGAAATACACAACACATAGATAATGTTACCAGTGTGTTTACACAATGATGAAGCCACTATTTTTACACTTCTGAACCAATTTTTGTATTGTATCTTTATTTAACTAGGCAAGTCAGTTAAGAACAAAATCGTAATTACAATGACGGCCTACCACGGCCAAAACCTAACCAGGAAGACGCTGGGCCAATTGTGCGCCTCCCTATGGGAATCCCAATCACGGCCGGTTGTGATACAGCTTGGAATCGAACCAGGGTCTGTAGTGACCCTTCTAGCACTGAGATGCAGTGCCTTCATCTGCGCCACTCGGGAGCCCAATTCATGATAGATGTAATGACATTTCCGAATACGTTTTTTATTGTCGAGACTAATTGTTTCATTGTTTTAAAAATGGGAATATAGGCTATATTATATTAAGGTTGTTTTTACATGTGAAATATAAGTGTCCAATACACAAATCCCAACAGAAGTCAATAGGCATACTGTATAGTCAAAGATAAAAACCTGTTTAAGCCTGGAGACAAAAATGCTTGTCTAAACAACTATTTGACTTTCAAATAAATGAACGAACGTGTAGGTCTATGCATGTACTACCCCCTTCTTTGAGAATTCCATTGGCACTGTTTCTGACTGTTACAGTCGTGTCTTGACATACTAACCTTTCCTTTCGGTTAATTGTGTGTTTTTATTAAAAATTATACTATTCAACAGATAATGAAACGTAACTCAAAGTTTAGTGTGCACGAGAGACATAATGTCTTACTGATTACAAGGGAATTCAGTGTCACATACTGCACAGAAGTAGTATTTATTTCATGGTATTCATTTAAAAGATAAGTCAAAAAGGTATCGTTTTTTAACAGCTCGGTTTGTGTTGTTTTTGTCATGTTAGTGCATAAAGTCGAAACTTTTTCCGCTTGACTGAAAACTGAAAACGTTTATGCACTTGATTAAAACACTTAGAGTAGCCCACATGAGATAAAACCATTGATATTCATTGATAAGTATCTCATGATCATTCTGTCAGTCAACCAAACCCTTGTATTCATGTGGTCCAGAAGCAAATTGGGGTACAAGGGCTTCATATGGTCCCAGTTCGGCCCATGTGTCCAAAGTCCCGATTTGAAGGCAACTCAGCAAGGCATGAACATTTTAAGTTTCCATGAATTGAATTGTATTATCAACCATAATATGACCAGGGTTTCTTCATGACTATGTAACAAAAGCATTGCATTCAATGGATATTGCATTAGAAGCAGGCCTATTGTCCTGTTAGATTTTTTGGAATGCCTGATGTACTGAAGTGACTCGTTTTATTGCTCTCACTTATTGACACATATTTGCCATGGCTACTCTATTCGGAAGATGAACCATTTCATCAAATAATTGTTATAGCGTTCAAGCATTACTGTAGTCAATACTATCCTCTAGTGGTAGAGCGTGTGTAGGCCCACTCGCCAACTGAATGGGAATAGACAGACATGATAAGGGTATAAAATAGAACACATTTTAAACTGTCTTGAACTGGGTATCATATCTTGTGAGGATATTCTTTTGACTAAATAAATGTACATTAAAACTATGTATGATTGTTTGAAAACTATAGCTTCAACAGTGTATGGTGGAGGTTTTAGGCCAGACTGTGAGTAAATCAATTGTTTTAAATTGCGGAACAACAATGCAAAATCTAAATTGCGCAATATAGACCTACTTGTTGGATCATGATTTTGGGAAATCCTGCAACCTCCTTCGGCTGTCATCATCCCATAACAGTGCTAGAATGAATGAGCATCATCTTCCACTTGCAACTCAAACAAAAAAATAGGCCTACCGAATAGTCTGAGTTGCCTAGCCACCACCGGCCTCATCCGCACCCCTCTGGTGAAGCGAATGCCTCTCCGCGGCTTCGCGCCTCCGGGTCCATCCCCGTGGAGGGAAGTGTGCGTGTGCACGTGGTGGTGAGGTGCTGGTGACAGATGGTTGGTTTGTAGCGCGCGGTTTAATCTGCCAGAGAAGAGATTTTAACAAGTGCGCGGGGGAACGGATTATCCCCCACGTGCGACGCATGCATTGCACGGGCCACTGCCCTTTGTCTGTGTGCCAATCAGAAGAAAAGTGATGGTTTGTCTCTATATCTCAATAACTCCCAAATTCATCTAGCCTGCCTTGACAATGACCATGGAGTAGGCCTATCATAAACCATTGGATTGAATGAAATGCCATAGGCCTATTGCAAACCCACAGGCTATGGCTATTGATTGAATAAGTAATTAATCAGTAATTAATTAGATGCCAACTTCCTCATCATTCCATAACTGGACAATAATGGCTTCATGACAAGGCACTAATGCACACAGCCCCTTAATCTCCAACTAAAGGCCATTCAAAATCCGTGTTGTTTATTAACACTTGAAAGGCTTTGAGGGATTCCACTTTGAGCCAATGAGTAGTTATTCTGACTGCAAAATAACAGTCTTATAAATACATTTCATATACTATTGCACAAATAATCATTTGGTTGTGTGTTATGAAGGTTTGGGTAACATTAGAATATGTTACCCAATAAAACAAATCAAAGATCATTTTCATTGGTTTATGTTAGTGTAGGCTATCTGTGGTGCACATGGAACAGTTATTCTTGGAAAAGGTGACATTTTGAAATTGAGATAATCTCTTATATTTTTTTTATTATTTGGCAAAGGTACGTGTTTTGGAAACCTCAGAATCTGCTCTTTCTGATAGTATATAGAAGTCAAAGGGTCTTACCTGCATGTAACTCTGTATGAGCCTCAGAGGATTTTAAAAAGTCACTTTTTGGTGCTCTGATTCCCTGCCTCTGTGTCAATTCCAACTAAACTGCAATGTCTCTTCATATTCAATTTGACAATTGACAATATTGTCACCCATCAGATTATTGCCAATTTAATTTTGTATTTAGACCAACTCTATTATTTAGGTGTAGTTTAGATGGGCCATCATCAACTGTGCAGGCTGACTGCTGGTGAATGAGAAGAAGAAAGAAATACATGTCCGTTAAAAACTGGATATGACACAAATTCTGTTTCTGATCTCGAAATTCTAAAAACAAATGCATGTGATAAATATAGGTACGAAGGAAAAGTAAATGACGGAGGGTGGCATTAGTTTAAAAACCGCAGAGATATTTAAATATAATTAACTTGCACTCAAAATGACTACCTCAACGCTTAAGTGTTAAATCCACTATTGTTGTCTCTCATCGTGTGTAGGACACATCATCTGACTGCTGTATTATAGATAATTTATATTACAAAGGTTGTCCATTTAGATTAAATTATAGCCCAAAACTATATAGCCTACATGTGATTAGAACGTGGTAACTGATAAAGAGTATTTCAAATGGGGCTTGGGGCATTGGATGGCCCCCTACTGCGGAGACAGGGGCGTGTGACTGCATTAACAAAAGGAACAAAGACCGCCTGCGCTCGCAGAGAGATCCAAGGAATTCAACAGCAGGAGGTGACGTCAGAATCACTCGTTTTGCGGTGTTGTCGCTCTCAAAAACATTTGATATGGAGTAGAACAATTACCCATGTTCCGAAGTTTAGTTTTCGCATTTTCGGGGACTTTTTCAGTTCGCAAAATACTTTTGTATTAACTTCACAAGAGCGACATTGAGCAGTGATAGCATGGCAAATTCGTTGTTTTGTTTTTCTTGAGGATATACGGAATTTCTCCTCGCAAACAACAGGGGAAGTGCCCCCTGTCCTTTGTCTGACACGGGTGTTTTTAAAGTATTCGACATGGACATTTACGGATACAATGGTGTTTTTCTGGTCAAAAGACTATTTAATAATGCAGCTTTTGAGATTTCGAACATGTCAGACATTACGAAGACGAATCCTCAGGGATGCGATAACGGGGCTTTGACAAACAGATTCGGAGTCTTGATTCAAGGGTTGCTGGCCATAGTTGCCTTCAGCACATTGATGGGTGAGGTATCTTTCAGAAGAGAACGTAACAATGTTTCAATAGTTTATAATTGTATAGGCTAACTTATTGTTTCGAAATAGCAGATCATGTTTCAAATAAAATACTTTAAAAAATCACTTCTAAAGGGAACATCAAGGGTCTGCTCAGCCAAGCACCGCACTGTTATCTACTGTAGAGCTACACTCCATCTATGAAGCACGTGGCAGTTTGTTTGTTTACGCTATTTGACGTTTCTATCGGATTGGCTGCTGTTGCACTTTTTAAGGCTGATAATGCATATATAATTCTATTATAATCCATTTAAATAGTATATTATAAGAATGTTTCCCGTATCCTTTTATGTGGCAGGTTTAAAATATTCAACCCCGCTGGTAGCCATCATCAGTGGCATATGAACACAAACGTAAACGATCTCGAATGTATCCTATAACTATTAGACTATTGTTTACAAGTAGTTTATAAGTCTACAATCTATAAACCCGTTTCATTTGTATTATTGAAATGCCTCTTCAAGACAGGGGTGAACGTTTATGCTGTACGATGGGGGAAAAAAAACAGTTTTGAGAGGGTGGTCATAAAATCCTATAGAATACATACATGTCTTTTTGAATATATATAAGAGGCTCTGTCTATATCTCTGTCTACAGTGAGATGACATTTTGTAGTCATGTACTTTACAACAGAGTGATTTATGACAGAAAGGGGTCAGACTCTAAAGGTGATTGGAGGATCAATTAGCTTTGACCTCCTCACAGTTACTTATTAGTAAGAATATCCATATTTAGCCAGCATGTAAGTACTTTACCAGCCAGAGTACCCAAGTCTGAAAATCAAGGGTCTACTCAGCCAAGCGCTGCACTGGTATGCACTGCAGAGCTACACTGTCCATCTCAATGCCTCTCCTCTGCTTGGCAAGATGCGTCCATCTTTGTTTAGAGTCCTCTTCCTCTTGGCTATTTTGGTGACTTCCTCCCATTGACAGACCACTGGCCACACCTTTTGCGTGCCAGAGTTCTTGCAT
This sequence comes from Oncorhynchus nerka, assembly GCF_034236695.1. Taxonomy (NCBI): domain Eukaryota; kingdom Metazoa; phylum Chordata; class Actinopteri; order Salmoniformes; family Salmonidae; genus Oncorhynchus; species Oncorhynchus nerka. The sequence continues at coordinate 29,381,677 of NC_088403.1, read as the reverse complement.
ACAGTTGCTATCATTTTATGCCAGGCACCAATTCTGGCTTTGCATTCTAACCTTCAGATAGTTTTTGGGTGATAATGAGTCAAACTGCAGCCACAACATGATGATTGGTATGTGAACAGTCACACACTCAGACCTTGTGTTAGCTGGGGAGAGAGGAACAGTGGGTTCCTGTTAGACACGTAGCCCTAAGCTACCAGTGTCCTGATGGGGATGGGTGGACTGAGGGAGCATGTGGTTCTGACTGTGCCTTTCTTTATCCATCTCTCCTGGACCCACAGAGGACATGTACACACACACACACACACACACACACACACACACACACACACACACACACACACACACACACAAATATAGTGTTTTTCACTCTTCTATGGCTGTCTCTCTCTCACTGCGTCTCTCCGTCTCTCTCTGTCTACAGTGAAGAGGTTCCATGAGCCCGTAGGGGTCAGAAGACCATGGAGGATCTGGTGAGAGTGGTGTTTTTATTACTATTTCTTATCAGAGTCTGTATCAAATCCCCAGGAAAGAACAGGAGACCGTCGGTTGATCACATGGCTGAGGATCATAGATTCTATTAGATTCAGAGATGTCAATGTTTGTTGCTTGACTCTTATGTATCTGGCTATTACAAGTCACCATGGTGATGACCAGCTGAAATTTCACCCTATCTCTACAGGTTTTATGACACGTCCAAGCAGGCCATTGGCGCTCTCTTCATCCACTTCGCCAATGTGTTCCTCTCCAACCTCACAGAAATGGACCCCTGTTCCCTGTGAGTCCATAGCTGTGATTGGACAGGTTGGCAGAAACCACCTGCCAATCTAAAGTCTCAACCACTCATTATGATAAATAAGGTGTTCTGTTGTCACATACAACAGATGGGTGCAGTGAAATGTGTTGTTTTACACGGTCAACCATAGTAGTATGGTGCCCCTAGAGCAAATGCGGTGTTAAGTGCCTTGCTCAAGGACACATTGACAGATTTTTCACCTTGTCGACTCGGGTATTCCAACCACTGACCTTTCGGTTACTTTCCCAACGCTCTAGCCGCTAGGCTACCTTTTGCCCCATGTCAAATAATTGACCGGCTTCCTGGTGGGTTTCCACAGGTATCTGATGAACTTCCTGCTCGATGCCACGCTAGGCATGCTGGTCATCTGGGCGGGGGTCAAGGTTGTCTCCAGGATCGTGGAGTACAAGCAGTTCACACTGCTCACCTTTGGAGAATACGGTGAGTCTCCTAGACATCTGTTTAGGTCGTGTCAAATGTTTGGAGGTTGGCCAAAGCATAGACTACTACTGTTCTGTGACTGTGTCATTGGAGAGGGTTGTGCCAGTTAATTTTCGGGAAATATGTCATGAAGGTTGACTCTTCTTCCTTTCACCACTGGAGGCCGCTGTAGGCTCATGAGAATATTGCATGAAAAACATCCTCCGAAGGGCGATGGTGGCAATAGTGTGGGATTAAGTTCGAGCCAATTGCTGCACTCGTTCCGTCCATAAATTTGAATCGGAATACAGAACCAAAATAAGATTTGAAATGTTAGTCTGTTAATCTACTGTATTCCACAAGGTCATTTTTCTCCTGTATCTGCACATGGTTCTGTTTCATGCTGGTTTTTCCATTGACTATTATGATCCACCGGATTGTAAATGCAGCTGTGCCTTGACCACTGGCCAAATATTTTAGTGGGCTTTTAGTTTCCATCTGATCTGTATCACGCTCCCTCTGTGTGCTGACCTTTTCCCCCAAAAGCTTGCTAGAAATACTGTCTCTGTCATAACTATTAGTCCTGAGAACTAAACAAATAGTAAGACATTTAGCTGTTTGTGTAAACCCACTCTGTCCTCTTAAAGAGCTGAACAACATGCAATCATGGCAGGCGTTGTCTTTTGCCTTCTTTTTTTCGCGGTTTCTCTTCTACCTTTCTCTCTGCTGTCTCACTTCTCTTTCTCTCTTGTTTTGTCTCTCTCTCGTCTGTCTGTTTCTGAGGTGTTCCCAGGCTTGGAGAGGGTTTGTTAATGACAGAGACATGTCCCTGTCTGTGTACACTGAGATGAAAGAGAGACGCAAATAGTACACGTGGGGACGTGTTTAGACCAGAACACTGAGTTTGTGGGTTTTTGTGTGTCTCTGTGTGTATGAATGTCAATGTGTGGTTGTGGCAGTCTGGCGTCATCCTCTCTATGGCTGATCTTCCCCAGGTGACGATCTGAGTCCGTTGGTCAGTGTATGTAGTTGCAGTGTGGTCATTAAGTAATGGTCTGTTCTGTCTCACCAGGTGACCCTCCCCAGGCTGCAGCATGGCTCGGTCAGTGTGGTGTCTACCTTCTCATCATGGTCCTGGAGAAGAGTGTAGTCAGCTTGGTCCTGCTCATTCCTGGATGGACCAACGTGAGTAGGCCCACCATACCCACAATCACCTGCTCCAGGGACATGGGCTAACCCAGATCCTGAGAAAACTGAGAGACTACCCACTCGAGGGAGAGAGCGGAAGTGTCAGCCATGTTCTTTCTTCTCTGTTCTGTGTTTGAAATCTCTGGTGACAATTTAAAGTCAACAAAAAGTCAAGCCTGAAAAACAAAGGGAGAATGAAAGGTTTTGGAGAGAACAAAGAGAAAGAGTTGTCCCTAGAACAGAATGGGAACATTGACCTTCAGCCAAATGAATATCATCCGGCCTCTGGGACTAGGGTCTTGTTTGGTTGATTATTTGTTTGAGGCTGTGGATCACCTTTGTGTTTTAGGGTCATTGTTGCTCTGTTCACTGCTCCTCTCTTGAAGAGTCGTTTAGCTTTTTTCAGTACACTTATATCTTCTTTTTTTTACACTGGGGCTTTTTTCTCAGGGTGAAAACGGTGGGGGGAGGGCAGCGGCAGCCCAAACTGTCATTAACATAGCTTATCCCAGACAAATCGAATACTTGGAGCATTTTTTTCTGTCTTTCTCTCTCTCTCTGACATGGTGAATACCACATAATCATCACATTAGCTCCAATCTCACTCATGTTCCACGGTAGAGAGCCAAAGAGATGCTCCTTCTATTATAGTGCAAAACATTGACGATCTAAATGGCATTGGATGACAGTCGCTTGTGTAACACGCCTGTTATTTTGCCCTGCCCAAATTGAAAGTGTGTGTGTTGTGACGCTGTGTTTCTCTGCGCACTGATGTTCCAGCTGCAGTCTGTGTTGCTGGACTACATCCCTAACCCTCAGGTGGAGCTTGTGTTGGTCATGCTCATCGTGCCCTTCATTGTCAACGTGAGTCTCACCTTCAGTCTCAGCGCTCTGCATAATGTTGTGTATACGTCACAGGAGGCTGGATAATAACGGCTGGATTGGAGTGAATGTAATGGTATCAAACGCATGGAAACCATGCGTTTGAGCCTGATACCGTTCTTTTCATTTAATTCCTGCCATTACTATGAGCCGTCCTCTCCAATTAAGGCACCACAAACCTCCTGTGGTATATGTAGTGTCCCAGACAGTGCATAAAGCTTATATTTCTGGATAGAAAACCTGCATAAAGTTGACAGAATACAGTATGCAGGCTTACTAGGCTACAGTGATCATTCTGTGTCCACCACTGCACCGGTTCTACTGACGGAGTTTGTTCTCTGTGTGACCCTCTGTAGTCCATCATGTTCTGGGTGGTGGACAGTCTGATGATGAGGAAGTACAAGACTCTGAAGAGCCTGGTCGACTCCTGCGACTCCTCGACCAAGGTCGACTCCACGGCACCCTGGGTTACCGGCGACGAGTCACGGGTGAGAGTCAGTTAACTAGAGATGTCCCCGAATAAAAATAATAATCTTGGTCGACCGAAAGCCATCTGTTCTTTCGACCAATTTTAAAACGTGTATTTTTCCATGTATAGAAACACCATATGTGTTTTTAATCAAATCCGAAATATATGCATTGAACTTGTCTGATACTTTAAGATCACTGTTTGATGAAATAAGACACAAATGACTGAAGAGGGGGCCAGAGATCACGATAACAAGAAGAAAAAAACCTTAACCTGCCCCGACCATCCTCCTCCCGCTCCAAATGGCTTTCGCAGATTCTGCCGTTACTCTCCTAAAGTTGCCGGTAATGGGCTACATGAGAAGTCGGCAACATTTTTCATGTGGAATGCCAATTTATCTTACCATTTCTACCGATCTGCGTGCCAGTTATGGTTTTCATGTGCACCTTTTTGTGGAACATTTTCATTTATAAAAACGTCTTCGTACCTCAAAATCATTGTCATGTGGTTAATCAAAATTCTATCTAAATGAAAATGATGCAAACCTAAAAAGTCAATTCTATTGCCATTGCCAACTATGTAAAAATAGCCTATAAAGCCAACAAATAAAAACATTGCTGCCCGCAGGTAGAAAATGTCCTGATTTTAAAAATGAATATACTATAAATCACATTGGCTATGCATGGCCTGTCTGCAGCGAACTTTAAACATTGTATAAACTATTTAACTTGGGTCTGGCCTGAAACTCCTTGCAACATTGTATACAATATTCTGGGCCCTCAAAGTTGTCCATGCTAGTGAGCTCGGAACAGACACAGCAGTAGGCTATTTGCGTAAGGGATAAGAAGTAATCAGGTTGGCCTATTTTTATGATGTTTCCACTGGGTCAGAGCATGACATTTTTCCCTTTCACGCTGAGTGGTTATTGAAAGGGAGAGAGCTGGAAAGATTTTCTTTTAAATACATTGGGGAATTGTCATTTTCAATTCATGTAAAAACAATTTGTTTGCTTGCTGTTTGAGGTGAAAAAAATTACTTTGAGAAGCTCTGCAGGTCATTAGTGATCGTGCATTAAACCAATCAGAAATACTATCAGATCCCCAAATGGGCACATTTATATGTCTACGTTTGCACCCAGACCAGGTAGCCTATAGACCTACTTCTATGTGTAATCAGGTGCGCGTCTTTACTCAACATTGACGGGTGCGCTCCAAACAAAACACAATGAAAATGTAATGACGTAAAACCAACATTTGTTTCTCACAAGTGTAGCATATAATATATTTAATGTGTTAACAGACATTACCGTAACCAGACAAACTTTGGTAGATTACAAATGATAGGAATGAACTGTAAATGGACTACTGGTGATATACGTATGTAATCGGGAATTGATTGAAACTAACAGTCAAATGCAAGTTATGAAACAATGAATGTACACAAATTGGGAGGGAGCCCATTCTGGAGAGAGACGTGCATTGTGCAGCCACACTCCTCTTCTTAGACTGTGCCCCCCGCGGCCTCCGCAATGGATTAGTCTCGGCCTCCGTAATGGATTAGTTCACTGGGATGGGCACGAATAAGACTGGTGTCTCGTGTGCCATTCATTTTTTTTTATATATATATATGTGTGGATTCGGCTATTTCAGCCACACTTGTTCGAGCACACAGCTATGCAATCTCCATAGACCCGTAGTGAAGAGCTCAGTGACTTTCAACGTGGCACCGTCATAGGATTCCACCTTTCCAACAAGTCAGTTTGTAACATTTCTACCCTGCTAGAGCTGCCCCAGGCAACTGTAAGTGCTGTTATTGTGAAGTGGAAACTAGGAGCAACAACAGCTCAGCCGCGAGATGGTAGGCCACAAAAACTCACAGAACGGAACCGCCTGATTGCTGTAGTGTGTAAAAATCGTCTTTCCTCTGTTGCAACACTCAATTCCAAGTTCCAAACTGCCTTTGGAAGCAACGTCAGCGCATAACTGTTCGTCGGGAGCTTCATGAAATGGGTTTACATGGCGCGCATAAGCCTAAGATCACCATGCGCAATGCCCAAGCGTCTGTCGGCTGGAGTGGTGTAAAGCTCGCCGCCATTGGACTCCATCTTGCAGTCCGACAAAATAATCTGGGTTTGGCGGATGTCATGAGAACGCTACCTGCCCCAATGCATAGTGTCAACTGTAAAGTTTGGTGGAGGAGGAATAATGGTCTGGGGCTGTTTTTTATGGTTCGGGCTAGGCCCCTTAGTTCCAGTGAACGGAAATTTTAACACAACATACAATAATATTCTAGATGATTCTGTGCTTCCAACTTTGTGGCAACAGTTTGGGGAAGGCCCTTTTCTGTTTCAGCATGAAAGCGAGGTCAAAGCGAGGTCCATACAGAAATGGTGTGTCGAGATTTGTGTGGAAGAACTTGACTGGCCTGCACAGAGCCCTGGCCTCAACTACATCGAACACCTTTGGGATGATTTGGAACGCTGACTGTGAGCCAGGGCTAATTGCCCAACATCAGTGCCCGACCTCACTAATGCTCTTGAGGCTGCTGCGGGTACTTGCTTCCATTCAATGTTCCAACGTCTAGCGGAAAGCCTTCCCAGAAGAGTGAGGGCTGTTATAGCAGCAAAGGAGGGACCAACTCCATTTAATGCCCATGATTTTGGAATGAGATGTTTGACTAGCAGGTGTCCATATACTTTTGGTCATGTAGTGTATATTTGCTACTGCTCGACTAAATAATTTTGGTTGCCAGCCTATCTCCCAAACAATCAACCATTCAAATAATTGGGGCCAGCCCTACAGTTAACCATAAGAGGGGACTGCAGATCTGAGTGCTACTGCTCTGTGGGATCATGAAGGGATGCCGTTTGATGACAAAACATTAAAGCCCATGGGTGTAAGAGAGACTTTCCCACCAAAAATCACAACACTCCACATCCCCATGGGACACTGGCTCATGACGTCTGTGTTTGTTGAGAAAGAAAAGAAACGGAGTGTGTGTGTGAGTTATGATAGATGTCCGTCACAGTGATTTAGCCTGTCTGCACCTGTTTTATGGGGGCTTCCACACACACACACACACACACACACACACACACTGCTTTCTGGGTTGGTCTAAAGGGCAACTGGCCCACATAGTTACTGTCAAGGAAAGACTGAGTCAGGGAACCTCAACCTCCTCTCCCCCTTTCACTCCATTTTTGTTTGTCTCCGTTTTCTCCCGTCAATTTGTGGTGTTGTTTCTCTGTGGGTCCGTTACCCGAGATGGATCGTGTCGTGTGAAATGGAGTCCATGTCCTGCTTGTCCCTGTTGTTCTGGAAAATAAGAGTCTGATTATCACAGCAATGTTATTGACATTCCTTGTTTGGCAAGACACGAGTGATGGATGTATGGAGCTAGAGCGGCCAGACAGTTGTCACATCGTTGAGTCAAGTGTCTTCTGTGTTGTAGAGTTGCTCCTAATCTGTTGATGTAGTCTACCGTAAGTGTGTGATCACCTTGTTTCATTGGATCCATTGTGAGAATTGTATTTGGTGGGAGAACAGTTAGTAGGTGGTGAATAGTGATGTCATTATGATATTAGTTAACTGTCTCCAGTGGGTATATAGTGTTCCATTTGAGTGGCTGTGAAATCATGTACTGTATATTGGAGTAGTGAGACTGTCGACAGAAGCCTTCTGTGTTGGGTAATCAGACAGAATTGTCCTCCAACGCATTCAATGTGTTACTGTACACTCTCTCTATCTGTCCTCTCTCTCTTTCTCACCCTCCCTCTGGAGTCACAATGATGATGACAGACTGGCAGTGTTTCTCTCTCCCTCCTCGTCCCTGGTACTCTGCCAAGCAGCAACAAATCATCCCTTCATCCCGGGAATAAAAGTGACATTTGGAATTAATTTCCATTTGTTGATGTCATGAAAAGAGGAGGGGAAGATGGTTCTCTCCCTCTATGTCCATGGGAGAGAGGAGGGCATTGATTAGGGAGAACTGTTGGAGTTTGGTTGGGCTGTGTGTCTGTGTGCAATGAGTTTGATTTCAGTTCCCGACACGGTCTGTAGGATAGTGTTTGGAAAGGATTTCATCCATGGTCAGCTGTGGCCATATGGTGTTCAGAGTAGGCTGTTTTACTTTTATCACAACAAAATGTTTGAGAAACACAGACACAGCATCGGTAGTCTGGCCTCTTGGTTTGAGTGTAACCGAATGAAGATTTATTTGGGATTGGCCTCATATTGGGGAGAGAGGAAGGCTGGGCAAGCCCCCTTTCTGCCTCTGCTTCTCCCATTACTATAATCTCATCCAAGATGTCTGCATTGGGCACACACACTCGCACACATGCATGCACACACTACCATAATCTCATCCAAGATGTCTCTGTATCCAGCATACAGTGCATTCGGAAAATATTCAGACCCCTTGACTTTTTCCATATTTTGTTACGTTATAGCCTTATTCTAAAATGGATTTAATATTTTTTTTCCCTCGTCAATCTACGCTAGGGTTGCAAAGGGTCAGAAGCTTTCCGGTAAATTTCTGGAATGTTTCCAGAAATTTTCCATGGGAAGTTAAGCCTGGGAATTTTGCTCAAATTCATCAAAGAAGTTAGCTTATGAACCTTTTTTTAATGTGGAATACACAAGGAAATTCTAGGTCTTGTGGCATATTTTGGTTAAACTATTCCCAATTCAATGGAATTGCACTGTGCATGCAGAGGGTTGCAATCTTCCATCACATGTACAGCTGATTCTCAAGATCTTGCACACTAATGAGATGCTATTGAGCCCACACTACTACACCGTCTGAGCCAAGGACTACATACTTTCTGGTAAATTTTGATTATAATACTGGGTGGGGTGAATATATTTTATGACATTATTTTTTTGTTAACTAGTAAATAGTAGCCTACAGCAAAGAGTATTTAAATCATTTGTGACTTCTTAACAATTTCTGCTAGTTAGTTTTTGCTACCATGTGGGTTTCAGCTTGCTTGAGCCTGCTAACTGAGTGTTAATTCACCTGTTTCCATACATGTTACATTTGAAAACATTTATCTTACAAAGGGGTTGTTTAATCTAACTGCTTAACTATTTATCTGTACATTGAATAGCATTTTTATTTATTTTCTACACTTTTTTTACAGGAACATTTCCACAGGCACTATCTGATGTGTGGAGACATTTCACTGCAGCTAATGTAGATGGAAAAGCTGTGAACATTTGCAAATACTGTGCCAAATCATATGGGAAGAATGCAACAAAGATGGAGAATCATCTAGCCAAGTGCATAAAGTTCCCTCAGCACTCACAACAAGCAACCTCTGACAAAAATCCCTCTACTTCTATTCAAGGCAAAAATTATTAACCAGACACCTTATCGATAGCAACAGCTCATGGTCCTCCTGGAATCAGAAGGTTTTTTGTGTCTCAATGGAGGAACGTAGTCAGAGATGCTGATGAATGTCTTGCTTGAGCTGTGTATGCAACTGGTTCACCTCTGATGCTCACAGACAATGTGTATTGGAAGAGATTTCTTAATGTTCTTTGCCCAGCATGCAGCCCTCCAACCAGACATGCTTTATCTACTAATTTGCTGGATGCAGAGTTCAACAGAGTTCCAAGTGAAGGTCAAGCAAATCATAGAGAAAGCAGACTGTATTGCAATCATCTCTGATGAGTGGTCGAATGTTTGTGGGCAAGGAATAATTAACTTTATCATCTCCACCCCTCAACCAGTATTCTACAAGAGCACAGACGCAAGGAGACAACAGACACACCGGTCTCTACATTGCAGGTGAGCTGAAGGCAGTCATCAATGACCTTGGACCACAGAAGGTATTTGCACTGGTGACAGACAATGCTGCGAACATGAAGGCTGATTGGTCTAAAGTGGAGAAGTCTTACCCTCACATCACACCCATTGGCTGTGCTGCTCATGCATTGAATCTGCACCTCAAGGACATCATGGAACTGAACACAATGGATACAATCTACAAGAGATCTAAGGAAATGGTTAGGTATGTGAAGGGTCATCAAGTTTTATAGCAGCAATCTACCTCACCAAGCAAAGTGAGAAGAATAAGAGCACCACATTGAAGCTGCCCAACAACACCTGTTGGGGTGGTGTTGTCATCATGTTTGACAGTCTCGTGAAGGGGACGGAGTCTCTCCAAGAAATGGCCATATCACAATCTGCCGATATGGACATAGCCTCATCAAGAGGATCATCCTGGATGATGTATTTTGGGAGAGCGTGGTAAGCAGCCTGAAACTCCTGAAACTTATAGCAGTAGCCATTGCACGAATTGAGGGAGACAATGCCATCCTGTCTGATGTTCAGACTCAGCTTGCAGATGTAGGGGAAGAAATCCGTACTGCCCTGCCCACTTCACTGTTGCTCCAAGCAGAAGAAACTGCATCAAATGCATCAAAGCGTGAAGACTTCTGCCTGAATCCCATACACTCCGCAGCGTACATGTTGGACCCCCAAGTATGCTGGCAAGAGCATCCTGTCTGGTGCAGAGATCAACAAGGCCTATGTCATCACTACTGTGTCTCGCCACCTTGGCCTGGATGAGGGCAAGCTTCTTGGCAGTCTGGCGAAGGACACTTCCAAGCAAGGGCTTTGGGATGGAGATGCAATATGGCAGTCGTCCCAACATATCTCATCAGCCACCTGGTGGAAGGGACTTTGTGGATCTGAGGCTCTTTCCCCTGTTGCCTCCATCATCGGGCGGCAGGTGGTTCGAGCGTTGGGCCAGTAATCGAAAGGTTGCTAGGTTGAATCCACGAGCTGACAAGGTACAAATCTGTCGTTCTGCCCCTGAACAAGGCAGTTAACCCACTGTTCCTAGGCCATCATTGTAAATAAGAATTGGTTCTTAACTTACTTGCCTAGTTAAATAAAAAATCCTCCAAATCCCACCAACATCAGCCGCCTCAGAGCGCAACTTGTCCTTGTTTGGGAACACACACACCAAAGCACGTAACAGGCTGACCAATACAAGGGTTGAAAAAATGTTGGCCATCTGGGAAAATTTGAAGCTTTTTGAGCCTGACAATAAGCCATCCTCAACAAGGTTGGAAAGTGACAGTGAAGATTAGGCCTGAGTGTCTGATGTTCAAGAGGTGAACATTGAGGAGGTCCAGGGAGAAGACATGGAAGCCTGAGAGGAAGACAACCAAAGCTTTAGTTTCCAGACTACCATTTTACAGATGTATGTTGAGAATGTTTTTGGGGATGCAATAGATCATTGGGATCATTATATATTCCCTTTCTTTTGTTGTTTAGTGAAATCATTTAATCATTTGCAATTGTCTACATATGTTAAGGTAAAAGGTTTGTTTCTGTCTACAAATTATATGGTAAATACAGTAGCAAGAAAAAGTATGTGACCCTTTGGAATGACCTGGATTTCTGCATAAATTGGTCATCAAATTGGATCTGATATTCACAACAATAGACAAACATAGTGTGCTTAAACTAATAATACACAAATTCTTGTATTTTTCTTGTCTATATTGAATGCATAATTCAAACATTCGCAGTGTAGGTTGGAAAAAGTATGTGAACCCCTAGGCTAAGGACTTCTCCAAAAGCTAATTGGAGTCAGGAGTCAGCTAACCTGGAGTCCAATCATTGAGACGAGATTGGAGATGTTGGTTAGAGCTGCTTTGCCCTGTAATAAACACTCACAAAATTTGAGTTTGCTATTCACAAGAAGCATTGCCTGATGTGAACCATGCCTCGAACAAAAGAGATCTCAGAAGACCTAAGATTAAGAATTGTTGACTTGCATAAAGCTGGAAAGGGTTGCAAAAGTATCTCTAAATGCCTTCATGTTCATCAGTCCACAGTAAGACACATTTTCTATAAATGGAGAAAGTTCAGCACTGTTGCTACTCTCCCTGTAAGTGGCTGTCCTGCAAAGATGACTGCAAGAGCACAGCGCAGAATGCTCAATGAGGAAGAATCCTAGAGTGTCAGCTAAAGACTTACAGAAATCTCTGTAACATGCTAACATCTCTGTTGAAGAGTTTACGATACATAAAGCACTAAACAAGAATGGTGTTCATGGGAGGACACCACGGAAGAAGCGACTGCTGTCCAAAAAAAACATTGCTGCACGTCTGAAGTTTGCAAAGGTGCACCTGGATGTTCCATAGCGCTACTGGCAAAATATTCTGTGGACAGATTAAACTACAGTTGTTGTTTGGAAGGAACACACAACACTATGTGTGGAGAACAAAAGGCACAGCACAGCACACCAACATCAAAACCTCATCACAACTGTAAACTATGGTTGAGGGAGCATCATGGTTTGGGGCTGCTTTGCTGCCTCAGGGCCTGGACAGCTTGCTATCATCAATGGAAAAATGAATTCCCAAGTTCATCGAGACATTTTGCAGCATAATGTTATACTATCTGTCCGCCAATTGAAGCTCAACCAAAGTTGGGTGATGCAACAGAACAACGACCCCAAACACAGAAGTAAATCAACAGAGAATGGCTTGAACAGAAGAAAATACGCCTTCTGGAGTGGCCCAGTCAGAGTCCTGACCTCAACCCCATTTGAGATGCTGTGGCATGACGTCGAGAGCAATTCACACCCAGACATCTTAAGAATATTGCTGAACTGAATCAGTTTTGTAAAGAGGAATGGTCCAAAATTCCTCCTGACCGTTGTGCAGGTCTGATCCCCAACTACAGAAAATGTTTGGTTGAGGTTATTGCTGCAAAAGGAGGGTCAACCAGTTATGAAATCCAAGGGTTCACATACTTTTTTCCACTGTGAATGTTTACACGGTATGTTCAATAAAGACAAACGTATAATTGTTTGTGTGTTATTAGTTTAAGCAGACTGTGTTTTGTCTATTGTTGTGACCTAGATGAAGATCAGATACAATTTTATGACCAATTTATGCAAAAATCCAGGTATTTCCAAAGGGTTCACATACTTTTTCTTGCCACTGTATATCCAATGCAAAAAACATCTACATTTAAACGGTATTAATATTAATTTGCATATATTTCCAGTAATTCTCATATATTCCCATGGAAAGATTCCACCTCTGAATATTCCCCAAAATGTGCAAACCTAATCTACACACCATACCCCATAATGACATAAGTATTCAGAACCTTTACTCAGTACTTTGTTGAAGCACCTTTTGGCAGTGATTACAGTCTCAAGTCTTCTTGGGTATGACGCTACAAGCTTGGCCCACCTGTATTTGGGGAGTTTCTCCCATTTTTCTCTGCAGACCCTCTCAAACTATGTCAGGTTGGATGGGGAGGGTCGCTGCACAGCTATTATCAGGTCTCTCCTGAGATGTTCAATCAGGTTCAAGTCCGGTCTCTGGCTGGGCCACTCAAGGACATTCATTTGTTCCGAAGCCACTCCTGTGTTGTCTTGGCTGTGTGCTTAGGGTTGTTGTCCTGTTAGAAGATGAACCTTCGCCTCATTCCTGAGGTCCTGAGTGCTCTGGAGCAGGTTTTCACCAAGGATTTCTCTGTACTTTTCTCCATTCATCTGTCCCTCGATCCTGACTAGTCTCCCAGTCCCTGCCACTGAAAAACATCCCCACAGCAAGATGCTGCCACCACCATGCTTTGCCAGGTTTCCTCCAGATGTGACGCTTGGCATTCAAACCAAAGAGTTCAATCTTGGTTTCAGCCGACCAGAGAATCTGGTTTCTCATGGTCTGAGAGTCCTTTAGGTGCCTTTTGGAAATTCCAAGTGGGCCGTCGTGCCTTTTACTGAAGAGTGGTTTCCATCTGGCCACTACCATAAAGGCCTGATTGGTGGAGTGCTGCAGAGATGTTCCACAGAGGAACTATGGAGCTCTGTCAGAGTTACCGTCTGGTTCTTGGTGACATCCCTGACCAAGGCCCTTCTCCCCGATTGCTCAGTTTGGCCTTCAATGCTGCAGACATTTTTTGGTATCCTTCTCCAGATCTGTACCTCAACAGAATCCTGTCTCGGAGCTCTACGGACGATACCTTTGACCTCATGGCTTGGTTTTTGCTCTGACAGGCACCGTCAACTGTGGGACCTTACATAGAGAGGTGTGTGCCTTTCCAAATCACGTTCAATCAATTGAATTTACCACAAGTTGACTCTAATCAAGTTGTAGAAACATCTCAAGGATGATACATGGAAACAGGATGCACTTGAGATCAATTTAGAGTTTCATAGCAATACTTATGAATACGTATGTAAATAAGATATTTGTTTAAATATTTGTAATAAATGTGCAAAAATGTCTCAACCTGTTTTCGCTTTGTCATTAAGGGGTATTGTGTGTAGATTGATTTGTAAAAAAAAATTATTGAATCCATTTTAGAATATGGCTGTAATGTAACAAAATGTGGAAAAAGTCAAGGGGTCTGAATACTTTCTGTTTGTGGAATTATTATGCCATAAAGGCCTTTCCAGAAACTGTATGAAATTGGAATTCCTCTTAGTTGGAATTATATGTGGTGGAGCACTGGTTTGGACAATATTCCAGACAGGGAATAAAGTGGGATTTTATAGTCTTGGAGTGGGAATAACAGCACACCAGACCTGGACACATCACCTCATCTTGGCCGACAGCTGCTCACATGTTTGTGTGACGGTGTCTCTATGTTTGTGTATCTATTCTCTTACGTGTTTCTCCCTCATCCAGGTCCTGTTGACAGTCGAAACAGACACTGAGGAGGAGGATAGTTCAACAATGGTCCGAGGAGGGTCCCGCTCTAGCCTCCCAGTAGTGGGCATAATACCTAGCTGGGTGGAGGTGTAGCTCTGGTATCCTTCTCTACAAGACCCTGACCCGAGCCACACATACGCTGACCCGTACGCTCCTTCCAGAACACACAGATTTGCTTTTTTTCATTGTACACATCCCAATGATGTCTTTGATGACTTGGCTGTTATGAGGATGTTGAATGTTATATGAACTATGCTTGATGAAGAAGAGAGAAAAAAAGTCCTTCGCCCTTGCAGTCCCTGTTTACGGAAACAACAAGCTCGGTGTGGCTATAAAGTGTCTCTTAATGGAGATAATTAGAGAGCACAGTGTGAGCTTGAGGGAACACGACAGTGGTGATGAAAGAGTAAATCTGTCCTCTCTCTCAGGGGGATTTTGTGAAAAGGGTGTTTGTTGATCTCCAAAGAGCTCTTTGACATCATACAAATTACTGCTTGGTTCAAACCTTGACATACAGCGTCTAATAGTCTGTAATTAAATGCGTTAAAAGTCTGTTTTGGACCTGTAGTATTTAGTAGAATCCACTACTAGTGTCCTTGTCTCCTTTCCTCCTTCGCCACTAACAGGTGGAAGGGCTGGATAGTTTCAATCATTGATTTCACCTATCACGTCCACTCAGATCAGTTGTCAGACTATTGTAACTCAGCTGGAGGAGTTGGACCTTAAAGTTGGAAATGTTTTATCTGAGTTGGACTGTAGTGGTCTGGTCTGGAACAGTTCTTCACACTGTCTCCAGAAGATGTTTAACAAGGCGGAAAATGGTATTCTATGTGGAAAATGGACCAGATCATTTTATATTCCTCATGGATGTCCATTTGGGATTGATTTGGATTTATACAAATATTTGCAATGTTTCTACTATGAACTAAAGAGCTTAGTGATATGGAGTGATTTTGAACATTCTAATGTATTTTCTTATTTCTTTTGTCTATTTGACATATTTTACTGTATTCATCTTACTTGTGGTTAAACCTGTGGTAATGACATGTAATGGGAGATTTCGAAGTGGTGTGACTGAAATGATCACAGTCAATTCAGAGATTACCTGAGATACCAAAATAGTGTTCAGGTTACCATTTTAATGTTAATTCTTATAGATCACATTTCTCAATCATTGAGCTGTTAACTCTAACATGAAAATACAGTACTGCCATTTTTGTAATGATTTAATGATGTTCCTGGAACCATTTAATGTCTTAGTGATGTGAAAGATTCTGATTGTGAGACTGTCATTTCACGTGACCTCAAATGTGTAGAACAGCTACTGTGAGGACCTGCGACACTACATTTATGCTAATTATTCACTGTAAAAAATAAAATGACTCATGCTCTGTCTATAACATATATTTTATTTAGCGTTATTTCAATCCATCATGTATCTGTTTTGTGGAAACAGAATTTTGAATTGTGACTGAATGTTTAATGGGTATCCACTTGAAAGTGCCATGTTTGCTATAATATATTCATGATTCATTTATGATACAACAAGAAACATGTATTTGTCTTTTGTCTTAACTGTTGTCACTATTGTTTGTGTTATAATTTAAATTCAAGTAAAATTGTATAATAATAAAAACCACGAGTGTTGAATACCTTTGGTGGCTCGGGTCAGCCCGGTGGCTGCTGAGCTCGATGACAGACACCTGAGCGGGACGCAGAGTAGTACACCTGTGTGGGGGAGGGGGGGGGGGGGGGCAACGGGCCTTTGACCCCAAACTGATGACAGGAGGGGTGAGGGGGGTGGTTAGAGGGGGAGATAGTCATTGGCACAGGGACTGGTAGAGGAGAGAGTTAGTTAGGGGGGTGTCTGGTGTGATCCTAAGCAGAGTGTCGCCACTTGAGCTTGACCAGGTTTACATATTTGCTCTCCCTGTGAGCACCTAAACCTAGCATGCAAAGAGCCTGCCTTCCTGCAATGACTAAGGCCTGGGTTCAGTCCCGATACGATTTGTAGACAATGCGGCTGTTAAACGCAATTCCGATTGAGCAGCGTTTACCGTGAATATGAGCTCTAAGAACATGAGGACATTGCCTTTAAAGCCCTGATGGGATTAACTCAGTAGGATGGAGCACAGTACTAGTTTTGGGTGTGATTCCTGCTTGGGCCACATACAGCACATACTTATACTAAATGTTTGTGTTAATTGTTAGTTACTTTCATAGAACTGTTTACTTGGTAATGTTAGTATTATGTTTCAAGTGTTCTCACAATCTAGAGCTGTTCAGAAAAAAGTTGATCTTTACCAATAAATATTGTTTTTATGTTTTACTTCCTTTACACACAAAAAGTTCATCCGGTTCAATAAAGGTTATATTTACATGTATAAAATGACAGTATAAAACGATACACGTCAAACAATGTCCTTATTACATTTATATTAAAAATAGTAAAAAAATATATTCAAGAATATTGATGGTTGGTTATTCAGTGCAGATACCCCTGAGGAAAAAACAACAGGAAGTAGGCAACAGGAATTGGATTGAAAGACATGGTTGGAGGGGGATGGGTGGATGCGGTAGTAGCATAGAAAATGATAGAGGCCTCTAGTAGCCAAAAGGCTGTGTTAGAATGGGCTGTGCTATTGAGGGCATCCACCATTTTAATGAAGTCAACTGGGTGGGACTTCCAACTTCGTTAACTGATCCCTCCTGGTGACCCAGTTGGAGTCATGTCCTACTGGGTCATTAGGAGGGATCAGCCAATTGTGAAGAAGAAAATTGACTACTTTAAAATGGAGATAGCCTCAATGGCACTGCCCATGATATCACAGACGCTACAGTTGAAGTCGGAAGTTTACATACACCTTAGCCAAATACATTTAAACTCAGTTTTTCACAATTCCTGACATTTAATCCTAGTAAAAAATTCCCTGTCTTAGGTCAGTTAGGATCACCACTTTATTTGAAGAATGTGAAATGACATAATAATAGTAGAGAGAATGATTTATTTCAGCTTTCATTTCTTTCATCACATTCCCAGTAGGTCAGAAGTTTACATACACTTAATTAGTATTTGGTAGCATTGCCTTTAAATTGTTGAACTTGATTAAAAATTTCAGGTAGCCTTCCACAAGCTTCCCACAATAAGTTGGGTGAATTTTGGCCCATTCCTCCTGACAGAGCTGGTGTAACTGAGTCAGTTTTATAGGCCTCATTGTTTGCGCACGCTTTTTCAGTTCTGCCCACAAATTTTCTATAGTATTGAGGTCAGGGCTTTGTGATGGACACTCCAATACCTTGACTTTTTTGTTGTTGTTTTTTTGCCACAACTTTGTAAGTATGCTTGGGGTCATTGTCCATTTGCAACCAAGCTTTAACTTTGGCTTGCAAGCCTCCCCCTTTCTCCTCCAAACATAACGATGGTCATTATGACCAAACAGTTCTATTTTTGTTTCATCAGACCAGAGGACATTTCTCCAAAAAGTACGACCTTTGTCCCCATGTGCAGTTGCAAACCGTAGTCTGGCTTTTTTATGGCGGTTTTGGAGCAGTGGCTTCTTCCTTGCTGAGCGGCCTTTCAGGTTATGTCGATATAGGACTCGTTTTACTGTGGATATAGATACTTTTGTACCTGTTTCCTCTAGCATCTTCACAAGGTCCTTTGCTGTTGTTCTGGGATTGATTTGCATTTTTCGCACCAAAGTACGTTCATCTTTAGGAGACAGAATGCATCACCTTCCTGAGATGTATGACAGCTGCGTGGTTCCATGGTGTTTATACTTGCATACTATTGTTTGTACAGATGAACATTGTACCTTCAGGCGTTGGGAAATTGCTCCCAAGGATGAACCAGACTTTTTTATCTGAAGTCTTGGCTGATTTCTTTTGATTTTGCCTGATGTCAAGCAAAGAGGAACTGAGTTTGAAGGTAGGCCTTGAAATACATCCACAGGTACACCTCCAATTGACTCAAATTATGTCAATTAGCCTATCAGAAGCTTCTAAAGCCATGACATCATTTTCTGGAATTTTCCAAGCTGTTTAAAGGCACAGTCAACTTAGTGTATGTAAACTTCTGACCCACTGGAATTGATATACAGTGAATTTTAAGTGAAATAATCTGTCTGTAAAGAATTGTTGGGAAAATGACTTGTGTCATGCACAAAGTAGATGTCCCAACCAACTTGCCAAAACTATAGTTTGTTAACAAGAAATTTGTGGAGTGGTTGAAAAACAAGTTTTAATGACTCCAACATAAGTGTATGTAAACTTCCGACTTCAACTGTATTTGGCACAGATCGAAAGATGAGTCCTCTATGTGACTATGGGTAGTTGAGTAGTGTTTGGAGTGTGAGTATGTGGGTCAAAAAGAAAGCTGATTTAGAGGTTTTAGCATCAGAGGGTATGAAATGAGCATGTTGGCTACTATAGCTGTACCTGGGGTTATAGTTTCTGTGTGCGCGGGACAAGTTCATTGCTGGCTCCTTATTGGCCCCTGTCTCAGGCTCCGTTACTTCCGTGGGGCCAATCGCCTGTGTCGAATAGGTGTGACACCACATAATCTTCATACTGTCCGTCGATCAGCTTGGCTGCGTTGTTCCTGGCGAACCAGCAGTCCACGCTCTGACGTCCGCTGTAGATACGCCGGGTCTTCTGGACCACCGGCACTGAACGCCCTTTGACCTTCAGGATGGGTGACCGTGCAGACGTGCTGTTGTCTCCTGTTGCCATGGCATTGCCAGGAAGCTCTGCGAGTCCCACTTCCTCATACAGAAACTGACCTGGAAGTAGAATCACAGAGGGTCAGAATGGAAAGGAACCACAGAGCTATAGGCAAACCAATGGTAATCCTCACTAGGGCCTAATTCCATGTTGGCTCAAGACCCCTTCTCCCACCGACCACTAGTAGTTTCTGATACCTACCCAGTAGTCCATGACAGTCATGTGACAGCCCTTTGCTGTTGGAGATGTAAAATCCCAGGTGGTTTCTCTGATAAGGAGCAGGGTTCTTGTACTGATGCACCAGTATGACGAAACTAATGGTTCCTCCTATGGTTACGGTCACGGTGGACTTTCCCACTATCGTCACCGCAAGCCCGCCACTCTCCACGGAGACTGTGGTGTCGCAGGGCAGGACCAGGCGGTCACGTCCATCCAGAATGACCTTCTTGGGGGTGACCTCGATGTAGGAACGTTTGGGTCGGTTCACCACGATGGTAATGGTGCTGAAGTATGTCCTGTGCTGTTTGTGGCTGCCCGCTGGTGCCGGGGCGCCTATCAGCTTACCGTTTACTGTCACACCTAGACTCACATACACACACGCACGATCGCATACACAAATAGACCACACAAATCATATGAAAACACATAACCAAACATCAAACATAAAGTTAGAATCTCTTGAGAGGACAGTCTTACCAGAGTGCTTGTGGTCAGATACCATTCTGAGAATGTGTCCTGGCTCTCCGTTGATGTTGAAACACACAGTCAGTTTACTGAGGGGGAACTCAACCACAAAGTGGGGATCGCCGTCCGCTGTGGCAAGGGGGTTGGTGTGAGAGAGACGGGATAGGGAGACACTGGTATTGAATATGAGGGAATATGAGGAGATAGTACATCTATGCATATGGATTCAAATATATGTGTATTGCGGTATTTGAAATGTATAACATTTTCAAATACACAGCCAAAACAAGTACTTTTATTTGAGTATCTGAATGATTTTTTGTAAAAATCAAATAGTCGACCAAATTGTATTTGAAAGTTTTTTTCAAATACCTGGGTTAAATGCATGGGAGTATTTGAGGATATGAATACTTGTTTGGAAATAGTAGTTGAAATACATTAAATAGTATTTGAACCCAGGTCTGATAAATACACTTTTCTGTATTCTGTATCTGTGGGTCTGAAGCACAAATGACTATACCGTATGTATAATCAGATATCACCAGATACCAGTGTAGGCTGTAAATTGTAAGCAGTTAGTTGTAGGCAGTTAGTTGTAGGCAGTTAGTTGTAGGCAGTTAGTTGTAGGCAGTTAGCTGTTGGCTGTAAATTGTAAGCAGTTAGTTGTAGGCAGTTAGTTGTAGGCAGTTAGTTGTAGGCAGTTAGTTGTAGGCAGTTAGCTGTTGGCTGTAAATTGTAAGCAGTTAGTTGTAGGCAGTTAGTTGTAGGCAGTTAGCTGTTGGCTGTAAATTGTAGGCAGTTAGTTGTAGGCAGTTAGTTGTAAGCAGTTAGTTGTAGGCAGTTAGTTGTAGGCAGTTAGCTGTTGGCTGTAAATTGTAAGCAGTTAGTTGTAGGCAGTTAGCTGTTGGCTGTAAATTGTAGGCAGTTAGTTGTAGGCAGTTAGTTGTAGGCAATTAACTGTAGGCAGTTAGCTGTTGGCTGTTAGTTGTAGGCAGTTAGTTGTAGGCAGTTAGTTGTAGGCAGTTAACTGTAGGCAGTTAGCTGTTGGCTGTAAATTGTAGGCAGTTAGTTGTAGGCAGTTAGTTGTAGGCAATTAACTGTAGGCAGTTAGCTGTTGGCTGTTAGTTGTAGGCAGTTAGCTGTTGGCTGTTAGTTGTGGGCAGTTAGTTGTAGGCAGTTAGTTGTAGGCAATTAGCTGTTGGCTGTTAATTGTAGGCAATTAGTTGTAGGCAGTTAGCTGTTGGCTGTTAGTTGTAGGCAGTTAGTTGTAGGCAGTTAGCTGTAGGCAGTTAGCTGTTGGCTGTTAGTTGCAGGCAGTTAGTTGTAGGCAATTAGCTGTTGGCTGTTAGTTGTAGGCAGTTAGTTGTAGGCAATTAGCTGTTGGCTGTTAGTTGTAGGCAATTAGCTGTTGGCTGTTAGTTGTAGGCAATTAGCTGTTGGCTGTTAGTTGTAGGCAGTTAGTTGTAGGCAATTAGCTGTAGGTAGTTAGCTGTTGGTAGTTAGTTGTAGGCAATTAGCTGTTGGATGTTAGTTGTAGGCAGTTAGTTGTAGGCTGTTAGTTGTAGGCAATTAGCTGTAGGCAGTTAGCTGTTGGCTGTTGGCTGTTAGTTGTGGGCAGTTAGTTGTAGGCAGTTAGTTGTAGGCAATTAGCTGTTGGCTGTTAATTGTAGGCAGTTAGTTGTAGGCAGTTAGTTGTAGGTAGTTAGCTGTTGGCTGTTAGTTGTAGGCAGTTAGTTGTAGGTAGTTAGCTGTTGGCTGTTAGTTGTAGGCAGTTAGCTGTTGGCTGTTAGTTGTAGGCAGTTAGCTGTTGGCTGTTAGTTGTAGGCAGTTAGTTGTAGGTAGTTAGCTGTTAGTTGTAGGCAGTTAGCTGTTGGCTGTTAGTTGTAGGCAGTTAGCTGTTGGCTGTTAGTTGTAGGCAGTTAGCTGTTGGCTGTTAGTTGTAGGCAGTTAGCTGTTGGCTGTTAGTTGTAGGCAATTAGCTGTTGGCTGTTAGTTGTAGGCAGTTAGCTGTTGGCTGTTAGTTGTAGGCAGTTAGCTGTTGGCTGTTAGTTGTAGGCAGTTAGCTGTTGGCTGTTAGTTGTAGGCAGTTAGCTGTTGGCTGTTAGTTGTAGGCAATTAGCTGTTGGCTGTTAGTTGTAGGCAGTTAGCTGTTGGCTGTTAGTTGTAGGCAGTTAGCTGTAGGTTGTTAGTTGTTTCCTGCTTTGAATGGGCCTGTGAGACCTGAGCTAAGTGCAAATTCATGAGATGAGAGAGCAGCAGTAATGACAGGGTCATTGATGTCATCTCACGTGTCTTCTTTAGTCTACTGACCTCTCTCTCAGTCTCAGTGTGTGTGAGGTTTGGTGTGTGTGTGTGTGCACACACATGTGTGTGTATTCCCGTGACTGTGTGTGTGTGTGTTTGTGAGTACTTCCCAGTACCAATCCCAGGCCCAGTGCAGATACTTCAATTAGCCCCTGTAAACATTCTGTAGTTCAGTTTCAGAGTAAATAGACATCTCCGACCCCTTGACTGTCTGTAATGATTGCTGTGTGTCTGACTGGGTTCCTAACTTAAAGTCGGCCCACACAGAGAGTAGAGAGAGTCTACTGTACCTTTCTCCAGTCCCCCTCCCTTTAACAGAGCCTCAGAACCACTAACCTGATGTTTTGGAGATGGTTACGGATTTTTGGGCTGGCCTCTTCAAAACTTTAGCTATAGACAAAACAGACTTTGATTTGTACAGGTCATATGTTTTCAATAGTCCAATACTTCCTCTCAGTTTCTATTTGTTGGCATTGGCATCCATAACAGGAAGCATTTGATCAAACGGATTAAGTCAGAAACAAAAGCCTCAAGCCTGCTAACCCGTTGTCTTGGTAACTGTGGAACTCTGTCCACCCGGCTGGTCTTTCTTCAAGTGCAGGCTCTGGGCTGTGTCTTCCTCCCCTTCCATCTTATCCGACAGCTCATTGGCTGAAACAGCCTTCTTATTTGTCTCTGTGGTTACAGCGGTGGGGGTGGGTGTATCCTCGGCCATGGTTCCGTCGGCCAGCACCTGAGGTTTTTCCACCACCAGGGAGGTGAGGGGCGTGAGGAAGTGGTATGTCAGGGAGAGGTTAGTCACCTGCTGGGTATGTCCCTCTCTCTCCCTGCTGGTCTGGCTCTTCAGCCTGGACCTCAGCCCCTCCTTCACACTCAGGAAACCCCATACACGCTCCACGAAATCATCCGCCACTGACCCTGTCGTGCCCGCACCTGTAACCCCTGACCCCACCCCGGCCGCCGCCTCCTTCACGTGCCTCTCCGTCTCCACCTCCCTTTGCCGTAACGCCACGTCTGTCTCCAGGACGATGCTCTTGTCGCTGTTGCTGGCGGTGACCTGGACGTGCAGGGAGTCTGCACTTTGATTGGTCAATTTGCCGGCGATGACGATCTCTGAGCCGTTGAAATAGTTGGTGAAGAGGTGCTGGGTGACGTACTGGACCGAGTCCTCTGTGTAATTCACCCTGATGTCAGAGAGCAGTGGAGTGCCTATCTCATCATAAAACCT
This sequence comes from Oncorhynchus nerka, assembly GCF_034236695.1. Classification (NCBI taxonomy): domain Eukaryota; kingdom Metazoa; phylum Chordata; class Actinopteri; order Salmoniformes; family Salmonidae; genus Oncorhynchus; species Oncorhynchus nerka. The sequence continues at coordinate 29,358,296 of NC_088403.1, read as the reverse complement.
AGAGGAAGAGAGAGGGAGGGACATGGAGGGAGGGAGGGGGAGAGAGAGAGATATATATGGAAAAGTGAAAGAGGGAATAGAAGTAACATCCAATGTTATAATATGTGTTACCATGTTATAACATGTTGAGAATCTAGCGCCCAGTAGAGGTCTAGACCTCAGCTACTCCACTGTATCATGGACACAAGAATCAAGACATTGTGTGTGCTACTCTCTTATATGCTCTAGGGGCCTCAAATGTCTGTGTGACTGTGTACACACACTCACCCCCCCAGAGATCCGGTTAGGGACAGTGATGTATTGAGGAGAGCATGCCTGCGTCCCAAATGTCACCCTGTGGTTCCTGGTCATAAGGAGTGCACTCTGTAGGGATTAGGGAATGGGGTGCCATTTTGGACACAACCAGTGTCATTGTAATATGTTGGTTTTCCAGCCAGGCCTTGGACCGTAGCACAGTAAACCTCCTCACCTCTTTAACTGTGTGTTGACTCAGCTAGGTCTCTCCTCTGTTATTATCTCAGGATGCTATCAATTAACCCCTCAGACATACCCAGACTGCCCTTTCACAACACACAGTCACACACATTCCTCGCCTCACTCCTAAACTAACACTTCAGAAAAGTGTCCAGTAAGACTGTCGCCGAGTGTGTGTGTGTGTTTGGTTTGGTTTGAAAGATTGCAGTTCAAGAAGAGCCTTCTCTCAGTATGTGTATCATTGGTTATTCTTTCACTCATTCCTATTCCTTTATCTCACCCCCTGACCTTCTCGAAACCATTTGACTATAATGGATTATAATGAATCAATTCTAACCACCCCTGCCTTCTCCTCTGTACTAGCTGTCTACTGAACATCTCTCTTTCTTTCTCTCTCTCTCTCTCTCTCTCTCTCTCTCTCTCTCTCTCTCTCTCTCTCTTTCTCTCTCTCTCTCTCTCTCTCTCTCTCTCTCTCTCTCTCTCTCTCTCTCTCTCTCTCACCCCCGTACCCTTTGAGCATGGTGCTGGCATCTGAATCCTCATGTATCCTCCTCATCATCCCACAGTTTTCCAGGGCCATGCGTTCCAGAAGCCTGTAGTCCACATCGTTCCCCATCCCAATGGTGAACACGCAGAACTGCTCCTTCACCGCCGCCCGCGCGTTGCTGAGGATGCTGGGAGACTGCAGCTCGCCCACCGTGGGCCGCCCGTCTGTCAGGAAGATGATGAGAGACACACTGTTGTGGTTGGCGTCTGGGTCGGCGTTCAGATAGCCGCTTAGCAATGAGGAGCCGGTCTGTATGCCACCGTTGATGTCAGTGCCTGGTAGAGGAGAGATGGAGAGAGAGATTGATCTTGGGAAATAGTGGTTAGTAGTGATTCAGAAATGGGGGTTGAGTAAGAGAAAGAACTCCATAGGGGCGGCAGGAAATCTTGAGGTTAGAGCGGACAAATATAATCACCCCTAAATGATTCTGATTTGTCCTATCAGTGAAAGAACTAATCTTCCTCTATCCCAGAATGCACTGCTGTGTCTATATCTCTCTCACCTCCAGTGGGTTGGAGCATATAGATGAACTTCTTGGCGTCTCGGACGTTGAGAGGCGTGACGGGGACCAAGCGGTTGGGCTGCCACACCTTGATACGGTTGGAGAAGCTGACAAAGTTAAACCGGTCGCCTGGACGCAGGTCCCTCAGGATCGTGAACAGGGCATCCTTAGTCTGAGAGAGAGGGAGGGAGAGGGGCGAGAGAGAGAGAGAGAACATTTTTGTTTTGCTTTCATCAATAAATGAAATGACATCATTGTAATACCTTTGCCTTTGTGCAAAATCATTCTATTCAGTTGTGTTCACGCGAGAGAACCAAACAGGCCGGGAAAACTTTTCCACAACAGGAAGAGACACCTTGTCACACAAAAGGCTATTATAACACACATGGTCATGGTTTGTGTTAGAACCAATACCGTGGTAATGACCTAGATGTAATGTTTTAGTCATGTTTTTTGTGAGCAGTATTGTTGTCATGCCAACTCTGTAATGGTTGGGTTTAACCTGACACTGCCATTGAAAGACCCAGCCCTTTGAAACAGCTGTGAGATTCCGTTCCTTAGTTCAGAAACGGTTTCTCTCACACACACACACACACACACACACACACACACACACACACACACACATGCACGGAAACACACACACCACAACTATTTACCGTATCCATGCAACAGCTTGTTTCTCAACTGTACTGGGGTTTAGAAGTTGCGCAGAATGAAAAGCCTACCAAATGAATAGTGAATATGAAATCAGTAGTTGAGTGGGTGTGATAGAGTTAGATGGGTTACCAGATGCCTATAGACTGTAGGGGGCAAGAGTCAGAGCCATAGACAGACTGAGTGCTCTATTGTAGGGAGAGATCAAAGCCCACTTGTTCACTACAGAGTGGTCCACTGGGGGTGGAGGGAAAAGGGGAAGGGATCACTCCAGACGATGCTGTCATCTAGAGGGTTTAAATTATGCCAAAGACAATGACGCCTCTCCTCCATAGCATACAACTACAATAGTGAACTTTGAGCATGTTTCCAGTTTTTCAGAGTGTGCATGAATCAGTTTCTCTTTTCTGTTTTTGCCACTCTTAAGTCTTTGGGTTTCTGGATCTGCAGTGGAGCAGCTGCTCAGATGATGTATCAGATGATACCAGAGGGATTATAACACAATCTCCCAGAAGGAAGGATCTGATTTTGATATTACCAGACCAGTGTGGGAGTATTGCGCCAGAGACCGGAGAGGGGGCGGACTGGGGGTCGTATTCATCATCCGCTGCTACACTAACTCGGGATCTCTCAGGATCGTTAAGGCTTGATCACAGAGATGTGAAGGACCAAAGTAGAACTAAATGTTGACTCCACCTGGAATTTATTAAAACCCACAGATTCCCCAAAAGCTATACAGTATATATGTGTGATCATTGTAAACAGAAGGAAACCATGTTTAACAACAACAACAAAAAGGAGAAGGAGAGAAGAAGATATCTTGACCCTATCTAGTAAGCAGTGGACAATGGTGTGATGAGAAGGGTTTGACCGTAACCGGCTACCTGTCTGATCTTGGTGCCCAGCATAGAGGCACTGGTGTCAATCACAAACACCACGTTCTTGGGCACCACCGGCAGATCCTTTGGGGCGAAGTAGTGCACAAAATGGCCGTTCAGAACCTGAGAGAGAACAAGAGAAAGGTTAGACAGTTCTCAGTAGCCATGAGCAGTAAAACAGAGCCCACCAACACAGTGTCCACAGGGCTGCTGGACTGACGGTGTGGTTGTAGAGTGACCCGGGAGGGGTTGGATATGGTGCTGGAAAATGAATGTGTTGACGGTGGATGAAGGCTATGGGACCAGGATGTGTGAGAGTGTGTGTGAGAACCAGAGAGATGTGCATTTGTCCTGTTTGATCCCTGATTAATGCATGCAGTTTTCATGTATACTGTGAAGCGGAGCTAAATGGTTTAACATGTTTCTATCTACCATGTCTGGACAGGTCTGGTCATGGCATGACACATTTGCACTAATCGCGGGAGTGTTGGATGTGTGTGTGTGGGTGTGTGTGTGTGTGTTTTTGGTGTGTGAAATCTGACCTGTATGTCTCCTATCCCCAGCTCTCTCTCCACGTCATAGTGCACCACAAACTCTCCCAGCATGCCGCTGGTGGTGATCTTAGCCTGCTGAACGATGTTGGGGCTGAAGGTGATCCTACAGAACGTCTTATTTTGTTTGATCACCGTGGAAACAGGAAGAGCAGGCTTGGCTGGTGGGAGGGAAACATTAAGTGTGTGTGAGATAAAGCTGGGAAGTGTGTGTGTGTGTGTGTGTGTGTGTGTGTGTGTGTGTGTGTGTGTGTGTGTGTGTGTGTGTGTGTGTGTGTGTGTGTTGTGTGTGTGTGTGTGTGTGTGTGTGTGTTTGTGTGTGTGTGTGTGTGTGTGTGTGTGCGCACGTGTGTGTGTGTGTGTGTGTGTGTGTGTGTGTGTGGGCAAGGGTGTGCTAAACTAGAGATGCTCAACATTGCCCATAGGAAGGTTAAATAAATGAAGTTGGAATCTGAACATTTGAGCATTGGCCAAGCATTTTCAGAGGTGCCAATATCGCTGCAGAACTATTTATAATGTTAGATACAGTGCTTTCGCTTAATATTCAGACCACTTGACATTTTCCACATTTTGTTACGCTACAGCATTATTCTAGCATTTATTTAAAACAATCCCCCCCCTCATCAATCTACACACAATACCTCATAATGACAAAGCAAAAACAGTTTTTTTTTAAAAAATTTGTAAAAAGCTGAAACATCACATTTACATAAGTATTCATACCCTTGACACAGTACTTTGTTGAAGCACCTTTGGAAGCAATTGTATTCTCGAGTCTTCTTGGCTATGACGCTACAAGCTTGGCACACCTGTATTTGGGGGGTTTCTCCCTTTCTTCTCTGCAGAGCCTTTCAAGCTCTGTCAGGTTGGATGGGGATTGTCGCTGCACAGCTATTTTCAGGTCTCTCCAGAGATGTTTGATCGGGTTCAAGTCCGGGCTCTGGCTGGGCCACTCAAGGACATTCAGAGACTTGTCCCGAAGCCACTCCTGCGTTGTCTTGGCTGTGTGGTTAGGGTTGTTGTCCTGTTGGAAGGTGAACCTTTGCCCCAGTCTGAGGTCCTGAGCAGGTTTTCATCAAGGATCTCTCTGTACTTTGCTCCGTTCATCTTCCCTCGATCTTGACTAGTCACCCAATCCCGCCGCTGAAAAACCTCTCACAACATGATGCCTCCACCACCATGCTTCACCGTAGGGATGGTGCCAGGTTTCATTTAGACACTTTGCTTTCAGGCCTTTTGGCAAAGTCCAAGCGGGTTGTTATGTGCCTTTTACTGAGGAGTGGCTTCCTTCTGTTCACTCTACCATAAAGGCCTGATTGGTGGAGTGCTGCAGAGATGGTTGTCCTTCTGGAAGATTCTCCCATCCCCACAGAGGAACTCCTGAGCTCTTCTTGGTTTTTGCTCTGACATGCACTGTCAACTCTGGGACCTTATATAGACAGGTGTGTGCCTTTCCAAATCATGTCCAATCAATTGAATTGACCATAGGTGGACTCCAATCAAGTTGTAGAAACATCTCAAGGATGATCAATGGAAACAGGATGTACCTGAGCTCAATTTCGAGTCTCATAGCAAAGGGTCTGAATACGTATGTAAATAAGGTATTTCTGTTTTTTATTTTCAATGCATTTGCAAACATTTCTAAAAACCTGTTTTTGCTTTGTCATTATGGGTTATTGTGTGTAGCTTGAGGAGGAAAAATATTTGTTTAATCCATTTAAGAATGCTGTAATGTAACAACATGTGGAGAATGTAAAAGGGTCTGAATACTTTCAGAATGCACACCTAGTATGGACAAAGCACAGACTCAACACATCCCACACTCAAACTGTACCAGGTGTCTTCGCTGAACTGGCACCACTGGCTACGGCCGTGTTGCTCTTGCCGTTGCGCAGTGGCAGCACCTCCAGGTGGGTGATGGTGGAGTGATCCACAATGGTGACGTCCACACTGAGACGGCTGACCAGCTGCAGGGGTCTCAGGCTGGTCACATGCTCATACCTCCCCAGCCTCCGCTGGAGCAGCTCCTCATAGGTCAGCATGAACATGGCCCGGTTACGACCTGGGATACTGGCCCCCATCCTGAACACCTCCACCTCTGGTTCGCTACTGAGGGAGAAGAGAGGAGGAGAGAGGGGAGGAGGAGAGAGAGAGACGGGGGAGAGGAGAGGGGAGGAATGGAGGAAAAAATAAGAAGAATATAGAGGAAAGAAAAAGGGAGAGAAATAGTTGGGGAAGAGGAGGAGTAGGGAATGAGTCATTCCAAGTAGTGACATCGTCAGTGTGGAAGGGCAGTGACTGCCAGGAGCTCTCCTCACGGGACTCAGCCTCTGAACTAACCAAAAAACCTTTCCATTCCTCTACCTATCTATATCTCTCCCTCCTTCTTTATTTTCTCCCTCCTGTTCTCATTTACTCTTTCTATCACTCTCCTTCTCCCCTTCCCTCTCTGTGAAATGTGAATACCCTCTTTGTAAATCTGATTTCATTTTAAAAGTGTCATTTTATGGCCTGGCAAGTAGAAGCATGATGTAATTTATTTCTGTCAGAGACTGGTCACAGATTTATGTGACAATAATTTTTCATTTTCAGTCTCTTCATTTCAAGTCTCCAATCCGTCAAGATAGAACTGCCAAAGGGGGAGGAGTTGCAATCTACTGCAGAGATAACCTGCAAAGTTATGTCATACTTTCCAGGTCTATACCCAAACAGTTTGAACTTCTAATTTTAAACATGAACCTCTCCAGAAATAAGTCTCTCACTGTTGCCGCCTGCTATCGACCCCCCTCCGCTCCCAGCTGTGCCCTGGACACCATTTGTAAATTGATCGCCAGCCCATCTAGCTTCAGTGTTCGTTCTGTTAGGTGACCTAAACTGGGATATGCTTAACACCCCGGCAGTCCTACAATCTATGCTAGATGCCCTCAATCTCACACAAATCATCAAGGAACCCACCAGGTAAAACCCTAAATCTGTAAACATGGGCACCCTCATAGACATTATCCTGACCAACTTGCCTTCCAAATACACCTCCGCTGTTTTCAATCAAGATCTCAGCGATCACTGCCTCATTGCCTGTATCCGCTATGGGTCCGCGGTCAAACGACCACCCCTCATCACTGTCAAACGCTCCCTAAAACACTTCTGCGAGCAGGCCTTTCTAATCAACCTGGCCCGGGTATCCTGGAAGGATATTGACCTCATCCTGTCAGTCGAGGATGCCTGGTCATTCTTTAAAAGTAATTTCCTCACCATTCCTCACTTAGATAAGCATGCCCCGTTCAAAAAATGCAGAACTAAGAACAGATATAGCCCTTGGTTCACTCCAGTCCTGACGGACTGCAATAGTGGCGGACTGCAATAGCATCGAATAGTCCCCGCAATATGCAACTGTTCAGGGAAGTCAGGAACCAATACACACAGTCAGTCAGGAAAGCAAAGGCTAGCTTTTTCAAGCAGAAATTCGCATCCTGTAGCTCTAACTCCAAAATGTTTTGGGACACTGTAAAGTCCATGAAGAACAAGAGTACCTCATCCCAGCTGCCCACTGCACTGAGGCTAGGTAACACGGTCACCACTGATAAATCCATGACAATCAAAAGTTTCAATATGCATTTCTCAACGGCTGGCCATGCCTTCCTCCTGGCTACTCCAACCCCGGGCCTACAGCTGTGTTAATCTGCTAAATTGTAATTATTCGCTCCTATGGCCTATTTATTGCCTACCTCCTCATGCCTTTTGCACACACTGTATATAGACTTTCTTTTTTCTACTGTGTCATTGATTTGTTTATTGTGTTATTGGCTTGTTTATTGTTTACTCCATGTGTAACTCTGTGTTGTTGTCTGTGTCACACTGCTTTGCTTTATCTTGGCCAGGTCACAGTTGCAAATGAGAACTTGTTCTCAACTAGCTTACCTGGTTAAATAAAGGTGAAATAAATCAAAATAAATGATCCAGCCCTGCTACTCAACTTCAGGCAGGTCAGAAACACATATTTTGTGGTCAGGCTGGTGTTTGAAGTCGCACTCCAGTCTCCTTTTCACCTCATTTAACACCTGGTTTACTTAAGAAAAGGCACATAAGCCTTTCCTCTTTGGTTCTTTATTGCTCCTCTATTGTTCCCAAAAACAAGGTGGAGGCCGATGACATCAGACGGCACCATCAGACCAACTCATTTAATGGCCTTATTCCATTAAGTTTAAACTTGTGTCTAAAAACTTTTTTTAATCCTAAGTGTGTGTAGATTACTGTATTTATATGTGGGATATTGTTTTTTAACAGGAACAGTTCAATAAAATCGTTTTTTTAGATGGGATATAAACCTGTTTCTACTGGCAGAGTAGTAGCAAGTGACTCTAGAGGACTCTAGAGGTTGTACTGGCAGACAAGGTTAGACACTGGTGACTGGCCATACACACACACAAGAACACATTCTCACACACACACACACACACACACACACACACACTTTACCTCTGTTCACCTGCCTCCTTGTTCTTGGGTTTGGCCTCACCGCCCTTCCCCTGTTTGACCTTCTTCTCCTTGGGCCTGACCTCACTGGGGTAGACACGCCCCCCAATGATCCTGTGTTCAGGGTAGAGGTCAGAGGTCAGGGGTTAAGAGTGGAGGTGATGATAAGCACCACCAGAGTAAGTAAACCATCCATGGCAAAACTCTGTCAAAGAATCACTGGAAAAACCCTCAGTTCATTGTGGTAGGCATATATTACTGTGATACATAAAAGTATACAGGCAAACATATCAAAGACATATGTTGCAATTCACAGGCTTCTTCAGAGGCTTCTGGACTTGTCTCTCATAGTCCAGTGAACAATCTAGTAAATGTAGATGAATGAAGGCTTGTGACCACAACACAGTAAATGACCTCTGAACTATTGAACAGTCACAGGCCCCACACTAACCTCTCCCATAGCAACAGAGCCCTCATAAACCCACACAATGATTGACTGGCCACAATGACATGCCATGGGAAGAGGGAGAAAATGGCAAAGAGGAGTAATAATCACACAACAATAAACTGAGAAAATAAACAAGACATCAAAATAAATTTAGAGGCAAAAGATCCATTGTAGTTCACTTCCAACCAGTGTACACAGTCTGAACAACATTAGACTCAGAATGACATGATCTATTACCCAGAAGCATCTATCTAGGCTACAATAAAACTACCAATGCGCAATTACGCATCTGTTGCGTTTTGGCGCTTACATGGTAAAGTTCGAGACATAGGCGTTCTTGGGAATCAGGAACTGGAAGACGCCCTCGGCGGCGGCGGAGTGCCGGTTGAGCATGGTGCACGACACCGCCGTGAAGGCGTATCGGGAGATAATGGTGGTCTTCACCGACAGCTCCTGGATATGCGGTTTGGTCTCCTACACGGTTGGACATCAACATGTTAGGTTCACGTGTATTGCTTATACTTTAGGTTTGATTGGTTTGTAATACATTTGGTTCATTTAAATCTGTCAGTGATGGATGTTTTTCAAGTCTCATCGATGGGACAGCACAGCACTGCTTTCACGCACACACACATGCTGCGTTTTGGCCACTGTTCTATTCCGTTCATTTCCAGTGGAAATCGTTCCAAATTCCTTATCACCACGTTGGCGGGATATTTAAAAATATTTTGGAATGTATTTCTGGATAGATGTCCAGCGATTTCCACGTATCTGGCGTACAGCCCAGTGCGCTTGGCAGGTATTTGCGTGTCACACCCGAGGAGAGTTTTCGAAGATGATTAACTGCAGAGCTGAACTACCCATCCCTCTACTCTGCTTTCACGAAATACTTTTTCTGACATATTCTTCAATTGTTATCAATGAACAACAGTATGCAGATCTCTTTGAGAATGAATGTGGTTGATATTTAGTCTACAGTAGCCTAGGCTACACCAAATGACGCACAAGAGCGCAAAAGATGCATACGGGAAGACATGTCAAGACATTCAACTTTGTAATCTTTACCTTAATAAGCATGGATTTCACCTGGCGAGGCACTCTACGGGGAGACTGAGATGGGAAACCAAATCGATTTTTTAAATAGTGCTCTAATGAAGCGCTCAAAATATATATCAATGTTGCTAAATGAAATAGTTCAGAGTTGAAATGACACTCACAATATCCAAATCAAAGTCGGTCAAGTCAGGAGAAAGATCCTCCTCAATGTTAATATCCTCAAACTGTCCAAAAACATACGGATTGTAACACATCAGCAAAGTCAAAAACAGCATGTTGACGTCCATATCCATTTACAGTAATAACGAATATGATCGCATTTTTCCAGGGTGCAGCGCACTGAGTCTGCGGGTCGTTCGGATCAGAGTGACCCAATTTGTGAGACGATGGATGACTGAGGACACTTGACTCGCAGCGGCACGCCCACCAGCAGGGAGATGCAGTCTTCCCCCTCGACTGGATTAGTCGCGTCGGGGGCTAGGGAAAAAGCGCCTGACCCGGGTCACACACACACACAGGCACACAGCTATTACAATGTGCACGCCACTCCAAAGGCCATCAATTGCCTCTATAGTCTTCGTTCACTACTCGCCTTGAAGTTGACCCCACTTCCACCCCAACAAATCACTTCAAGTTCAGTGTGATTCATTTAGCCAAGTGTCACTGTCACGTTTGAACTCTCAAAACTGCATTTATAAATACAAATTGTGTACACTTATGCAGTATGACACAAAGTCAGAATTATTTAAAGGCAAAATTATTTAACATTAAAAGGGCAAACTGTGGTAAATTTAGCAAAACCATAATTTCAAAACAGGTTTTTTATCCTTCTGAAATTTTAGGACTTTGTCACGCAACTATTTATAGACAAAAACACTATTTAGTATGATTTCGGTGTTAATATGGAGGAATGGAGAAATGTATACTAGTGGTGGGGCTAAACTGAACATGTAGACTCAATTGGGCACTTTGTGATAGAAGCACCACATTTGGCACAGAGGAAAAACGTTTTTTATTTTTTAAATTGAACCTTTATTTAACTAGGCATGTCAGTTGAGAACAAATTCTTATTTTCAATGACGGCCTACCGGGGAACCAAATTCTTATTTTCAATGACGGCCTACCGGGGAACAGTGGCTTAACTGCCTTGTTCAGGGGCAGAAAGACATATTTTTACCTTGTCAGCTCAGGGATTCGGTCGAGCAACCTTTCGGTTACTGGCCCAAGGCTCTAACCACTAGTGTACCCTGGGAAGATATAGATATGGAGGCGCCCCAGATTTTGCCCCTGGGGACGTGGCAGACACTAAAATAAAAAGATAACTCCAAAATCTGGTGCCAGAACGACTCAGAGATGGCCTATAGGCCAATGCAGCAGTAGGCCTATAACTTCCATCCTCAAATAAGTGAAATACATAGGTCTAAAGCTGACAAATAAAAACATAGCAGATATCCTGATTAAAATTCAGGTTGCAATCACATTAATTAATCTCTCTACTCCTTTTCTATATGTCTTGACTTGAGCTATTGCTAGTGAAGTGCAACGTTGTATCAACTCAGAAGGTTGGCGTGCTTAGGCGCTCAAACTCCCTCAATGTTATTAGGACAGAGGGAAAAAAATGGACAAAACTCCTAAATGACTCAGATTCAGATCACCTTTATTATCCCACCAGGGGGGAATTATTTTGGTCATGTGCTTAAAAAGACGGTACATAAAACATGAAAACACAGAAACTACACAATAGAATTCATCCAAAGTGCTATAGCCACACATTTAAAGTGAAAGTGCAATATGCTATATACTCGAGGGACTATCAGACGATCTATTATACGACCTAATGGCTGTTGGAATAAAGAGTCCCCATATCTATCTGTTTTCATTCTCTTTCCCCTTGTCCGGCTGCTGCTGTGACTGAATTTTGAGTGAAGGGGATGAAGGGGATGAGTACTGTCCTGTAAAAAAAAAATCAAGTTTTAGGAGGATGAGTTTTTGTTTCACACACGCATATCAAACCAAAGGACAGCACACTCTGCAGGACAGGTTTATAGAACATTTAAATAATTCAGTTATTTATTTAACTAGGCATGTCAGTTAAGAACACATTTCTATTTACAAGGACAGCCTAACCCGGACGATACTGGGCCAATTGTGCCACTCCTATGGAACTCCCAATCACAGCTGGTTGTGATACAGCTTGGAATCAAACCAGGGTCTGTAGTGACACCTCTAGCACTGAGATGCAGTGCCTTAGACCGCTGCGCCACTCGGGAGCCCTAAGCTATGAAATAAACCAGCCTGTTTCGCACAAGTGTAGCAGGTTGTGAATTTTGCAGACAACATTCCACTCCGAGAATGAGAACCGTAAATGACTGTAATGCATGCATTAAGAGTAATTAATGCAACCAAATGACGGGGATTAATCGTACATTTACTAGCCTACTGGTTACATATGTAATGGGGAATTGATCAAAATAACCAATCAAAGGGAAAACGATTCACATAATGAAACAATGAATGAGCCTTCTCACTGCGCCTCCTCCTCTCTGCTGAAACTAGCGCGCAGAACAGCGCCCCTCTGTCTTACCATATATAGCCCATGTATCTGATGCTGTCTGGTCATAAAAAGTATGACACGCCATTCTTCTTTTGTCCAGATAGCTTCAGATACATGGTCTCCACTTATGGAGACAGAGGGGCGCTGTTTCGCTAGTTTAGATGCTTTATGTGAGATTGATGCGTCTTTCTATTGGTGCGCGGTCATTATCATTACTCAGACTGGAAATGCTGCCATCCTGTCATTTCAGAGATGTTACAGGATGTTTTAGGGGCTGTTTATTTTCTGAGCAATACTTATTTTGAGTTGGCACTGTAGTAGGCTTTGCTGTGTGTGTGTGTGTGTGTGTGTGTGTGTGTGTGTGTGTGTGTGCGTGCGTGCGTGCGTGCGTGCGTGCGTGCGTTCAATCAATTTCAAGTGGTTTTCTATGTCTCTTTTTCAAGTGCTTTTTTCCCTCCAGAAACATGCATTTACATTTCTTAATGAGTGGAAAACATTTCCGAATGCATTTCAGCAAACATTGAAGTTGAACTTTAAAGAACAAAAACAGTGAAGAACTGTGCCTACCAGGGTTGGGGACAATTCCATTTTAAATCAGTCGATTCAGGAAGTACACTGATATTCCAATTCCAACTCCAACTCCAATTTATTTTACAGAAGGCAATGAGGAAAGTTTAAATTGAATAGGAATTTCAGTTTACTTTCTAAATTGACTGAGAAAAAAAGGAATTGACCACAACCCTGGTGCCTATACTGCTCATAATTAAATCAAAACGATAAGATCAGATTACTATTTTTAATACCCATTTAAATATAATTCAAAAATTGTGGTGTGTGTTTTTGTATTGAGATTTCTTTATGGGAAATATTGTATATATTGTATATTATTGTATATGTACATTTTCAAAGATTTGTGTACTATATAATACTGGGAAAATAAAAAATATATAACATACTAGCATTTGATATTGCTATGCGACAATGGTGCATGTCAGAGACAGAGGTCTGGATAGTAAGGTGTGTCCTTTCAGATGTAGTAGTCTCAGCACCACACTCCCTCAAAAACTAAACCCAGTTGCGTATTTCCCCCAGAGAGCTTGCGAGAGACTCCCTATGATTGGTCAATTAATCATTCAGGAAAAGTGTTTCCACCTTAAAGGAATAATCCACTCAAAAACTATTTTTTAAAATGCATTAGTCCCAAAGTGTTTTGCGTGTCAGCAGTCAGGGAATCAAGCGGTTTGCATTATCATGATGATGTGGCAAGTTACAATGTGCTTTTTGAAAGTCCCATATCTTGAAAATTTGATTTCTCACATGCAAAACAATTTGGGACTGTATCAACAGTGGACTACAAACACCAAAATATAGTTTAATGCAGTGCACACCCAGCATGGTGACAAAGGTCAATAGTCAATTGTTTCCCTCTATTTCTGTTTTTATTCTATTGTTGTTGCACAGCAAAAAGGGAATTGACCTGACCTCACAGTGATTGCCATGCAAAGTGGCCAAATTTGGCGCCAAATGGAATGTTTGAATTCTGTCTAAAGTCCAAACATTACCTCCACTGCCACGTGGCCAACCCACAGGTATTATTATGATCACATAGAGAGAGTCAACTACTGCTACAGTATGCCAGCGTTTAAATCTGTACATACCAGCATTGGAAACCCAGTTCTGATTGTCTGTGTGTGTTGCAGACTTTAGGCCTACATAAATCAACGAGAAAACCAGCCCAAAACCGAACCTGTACAATCCCAAATATGCTGTGTTTACCCTCCTACACGGCAGGTCAAGTTTCAAAGTTTCCCTCTCCGGGATACGTGAAACACAACAAATATTGACTGGGGCCAAGCGTCTATCAGCACTCAGTGGATTTTTAACCCTCATTTTTGGGATCTTTCTGCTCCCTCTTGGGTCCCGGCTGAAGGACTATATCTGGGAGTGTTAAACCTCAGGCAACACATACAGGCCTGGAACCATGAGACGCCTGGCTCTCCTCCTAGGCCTGCTGGCCCTACACCAAACCCACTGCTTTGAGTTTGTGGTCGAGGGCGAGTGGGAGACGGAAACGGTGAGTTCATATATTTCAATGTTGACTGTTATACGATAACGAGATTGTTTTATAGATGTGTCTTAATTGCCTTAATGCTGATGGTCCCCAGGAAGAGTAGCTCCTGCCTTGGCAGCAGCTAATGTCGATCCTTAATAAATACAAATGTGTGTAGATACAGCCTTCTCTCTGTCAAATGTGTTTTTTTTTGATAACGTTCCTTTTACAGAACTATATTATATGTGACGTCCATGTGATTGATTAATGTTCAACTTTATTTTCTATTTTACAAACGGCCCTTTTGTTCTACCAGTCATTAGATGAACAACATGGACGATTTAAGGTGAGATGAAACTCTTCTTTTCTTTTTTCCAAACAATTTGTCTGAATTAATGTTACACAATGTCATAGTTTGCTATTCACAATCATTAATAATGTGCATTTCTTATATTCAATATGACATTGATTCAATAATGCAACATATTATGAGGGAAATGATCCTGTCTTGAGGTGGGTTTTTTTGTTTTGTTTTTTTGCCCAGTTACAGAAATAGAATACCAACATGTAAAAGCAAGCAGTCTGCTTCATTGACCTCTGAACTATTGATAAAGGGGTTACGTAGAGGTCAATGGATTGAACCCAATGAAAGTCCTATACATGTGGTCAATATAGGCTCACTGACAATTCAAACATTTAATTTAGAATGTCTATAGAATTGTTATGCCATTTTCACCTACCTATAGTTACTGTTACGTATGAAACATTTTCTCTCTGAGGGCAGTTATGGGACAATACAGATACTCCTGCATCCGCATTGCTTGCTTTTTGAGGTTTTAGAATGGGTATCTGTAAAGCACTTTGTGACAACTGCTGATGTAAAAAGAGATTTATAAAATACATTAGCTTGATTGATTGGTACAGAGCTGATTGTTTCTGTGTGTTTCCAGAGGGCAATATTGACCAGTGAGGAGCAGGAAGACTTTGAGGTAGGTTTCTCTCTCTGGTCTCTGCTTGGTGTTCGACCCCTCTGTCCAATGTGGCAGAGTTTAGTCCTCTTATCTACGAATCAATGGTCCTGTTTGAAGAGAATCCGCTGACAGACAGGTTATTGACTTCACTCTGCAGTTGCTACATCCATTTAACGTTTTTGTGGTAAAATGTGTCACTTTCTTTCTCAGAATTCACAGCCTGTTATACGCTGACTACACCAAACATTAGGAACACCTTCCTAATATTGAGTTGCACCTCCCCCATTTTCCCCCAGAACAGCTTCAATTCATCGGGGCATGGATTCTACAAGGTGTCGAAAGCCTTCCACAGGGATGCTGGTCCATGTTGACTCCAATGCTTTCCACAGTTGTGTCAAATTGGCTGGATGTCCTTTGGGTGGTAGACCATTCTTGATTGACACAGGAAACGGTTGAGCATTAAAAACCCAGCAGCGTTGCAGTTCCTGACACAAACCGCTGCGCCTGGCACCTACTACCATACCCCATTCAAAGGCACTTAAACATTTTGCTTTGCTCATTCACCCTCGGGGCGGCACACACACAAAAAAACATGTCTCAATTGTCTCAAGCTATCTCCTCCCCTTCATCTACACTGATTGAAATGTATTTAACAAGTGACATCAATAAGGGATCATAGCTTTCACCTGGATTCACCTGGTCAGTCTATGTCATGGAAAGAGCAGGTGTTCTTAAGGTTTTTTATCATCAAGTAGATACTCCAAAGATACATGTTTCCTATCCATTTTTCAGTCAGATATTTTGATTTGTAGATTTAAAAAGACAATTCTGTGTCCCGAAACCAGTTGTTTTATGTGGTTTATATGTAAATGTAGAGAGCTTGAGAGCTTGACAATTCCTATGCAATGGCACTCGTCCCTAGTTGATGACATCACAGCCAAAGTCAGTCTCACGTGCTCCACCTCTCTCGGTAGGCCATCCGGGGTGATGACATCACAGTTAAGAGCTACAAGGTGGAGAGCCGCATCACGTCGCGGTTCTGCCACACCACGGTCAAGAGCTCTGTGGTCAACTCTGGTCCAAATGCCCAGAGCATTGGCTTCAACGTCCAGATCCCCAAACAAGCCTTCATCACCAACTTCACCATGTGAGCCAACCGTCTCAATCACAATAAAAATCACAATCTCAATTCTCAATCACAATCCAAATGTCACGATCGCAATCACACTGCAATACAACTCTAAAATGAATGGAAAGAGCTGTGGACTATGTTGTGTCCTGTTGTTAGGAATGTGAATGGGATCACGTTTGTGGGCTCAGTGAAGGAGAAGACTGTGGCTAGGAACCTATACGCTCAGGCTAGAGCCAGAGGGAAGGCCGCAGGCCTCGTCAGGTACCGTACAGCCCACAATGCACCATGGCTATGGTATTTAGTGTAGCTATACTGAAGAATGACATCTTGGACAATACAGGGAAATGGGTTCCCACCCATTTTTTGACCGTTATGAATCCTATGCCATTCGTAATGGTCTATGCCGTGTATAACAAACATTGTTGTTGCATAAGACCTTTCTAGTGTCCTGTGACTGACTATAGAGCTGGTAATGCTACACCACAGGGCTAACTCCCAGGACATGGAGACCTTCAAGACGGAGGTCCACGTGCCTCCCGGCAGTAAGATAGAGTTTGAGTTGCACTACCAGGAAATGATGCAGAGGAAGCTGGGCTTCTATGAACACTCACTATACCTGCAGCCTGGACGACTGGTGCCTCAGTTCCAGGTGAGAGAGCCTACGTTTGTGCATGTGTGCGTGCCTGTGTGTGGTATTTAACGGCTGTGTTTTGATAGGTCAGTGCTGATGTGTCAGCGTATTTGTACCGTCTCCCTGTCTCTCCGCAGGTGGACGTGTATATCTATGAGCCCAGCGGCATCGCCTCTGTGGAGACACCCAACACCTTGGGAGAGCATTTCAGCGGCATGGCCAAACTCACCTCCTCGAAGGACAAGGCTCACGTGGTGTTCAAGCCCTCGCTCCAGCAGCAGAGGAAGTGCGAGAACTGCACCACCAGCGCTATCGATGGCATCTTTACCATCAAATACGACGTCCTGAGAGACAGCAATGCCGGGGAACTACATGTGGGTACACACACTGACCGAAACACACGCAGTAACACACTCTTTGTGTCACTTTACTTTGTAACAGAAATGTAATACAGGAAGTATTGGTCACTTTTATCTCACTGTTTCTCCTAGGTTTCTGACGGGCATTTTGTGCATTTCTTCGCCCCGGCCAACCTCTCCCCCCTTCCTAAAAACATTGTGTTCGTCATTGACGTCAGTGGATCTATGTGGGGAGTCAAGATGAAGCAGGTGTGTGACGTAAACATAGAAAAACTCACAGGGGTCAATCTGTGCCCCATCAGGGTCGTACATCTCTCTTCTCTCACAACCGGCAGAGCCTGCTTGCCAAATGCCACACTGCCCTCATGCGGGTCTTCTGTGAAACTGCACTCAAATTACTCTCCAATCTCATTTATGACTTTATCTCTCTCTCTTGCTCGATAACTAACTCTCTCAGACTGTGGAGGCTATGCAGACCATATTGGATGACCTGACCATGGATGACTACTTCAGCATAGTTGACTTCAACCACAACGTGCGCTGCTGGAGTGAGGAGCTGGTTCCAGGAAGCACCATACAGGTGGCTGAGGCCAAGAAATACATCCAGAACATCAAACCCAACGGAGGTGAGAGAAGGAGGGAGAGAGAAGGGAGGGATGAAAGAAAGAGAGCGACAGAGAAAGAGAGCGATGTGGAGGATTATAAGGAAGTAGAGGGTTGGATGGGATTAAGTAATGGGGAGAGACAGAAGAATGAGGGAGAGAGGAAAGAGTGGTGAATAACGAAAGGCTGTGTCTGGATGTGTATCTGATTGGCTCTCGCTGCCCTTTGACCCGATCCAGGCACCAATATCAATGAGGCATTGATGAGGGCGGTGCAGATGCTGGTGAAGGCGTCCAATCAGGGCATGATTGACCCACGCTCTGTCTCCATGATCATGCTGGTGTCTGATGGAGACCCCACTGTCGGTGAGACATCATACCGCTGCTGATCCCAAAACTGACAATGACTGACATTTCATTACCCACCTCATACCACTTCACCCCGCTTCATTTCCCCCCTCACGCCCCATCTAATAACCTCCAGTGGTGTACTGCCCTTCAAATGATTGTGCTACCGTCATCCACCATCTCTCCCTCTCTGCGTAGGAGAGATCAAGCTCAGCGCTATCCAGAAGAATGTGAAGAAGGTCATGAGGGAGGAGTTCTCTCTCTTCTCATTGGGCATCGGCTTCGATGTCGACTACGACTTCCTGGAACGCATCGCCATGGAGAATAGGGGCGTGGCCCAGAGGATCTACACCAGCCACGACGCCTCAGATCAGATACAGGTACAATAGACCCCTGTCCCTGAAACTCCCATTCATCCTTCTCTACCTAATCTTGCATCCTGTTGTATCACTACTCTTCCTCCATCCCCTCCCTCCGCTCTCCCCCTTTTGTGTGACTACCTCTCCTCTGAAATCCCCTCCTATTGTTGTATAATCACTCTCTCACCGCCATCTCTGACCTCAACGCCCTCCTCCGTTCTCCTCCTCCAGCGGTTCTACAGCCAGGTCTCGTCTCCTCTCCTGAGGAAGATCACAGTTCAGTTCCCAGAGGACTCTGTCTCTGACGTCACCCAGAACCACTTTGACAAGTACTTCAGTGGCTCAGAGCTGGTGGTGGCTGGGAAGGTGCTGCCCTCTGAGTCCACTACTCTAAACAGCTTCACCACTGCATCCGCTGTGAGTCATACGTACACATGCGCGCATGCACACTCATACACACAGGGGTGGAAAAAGTACCCAAAAGTCATACTTGAGGAAAAGTAAAGAAAATGACTCAAGTCAAAGTGAAAGTCACCCAGTAAAATATTACTGGAGTAAAAGTCTAAAAGTATTTGGTTTTAAAAATAGTTAAGTATCCAAAGTAAAAGTATAAATAATTTGAAATGGCTTATATTAACCAAACCAGATAGCCAGGGGCAAACTCCAACACTCAGACATAATTAACAAACAAAACATGTTTCTTTAGTGAGTCCACCAGATATGAGGGAGTAGCGATGACCAGGGATATTCTCTTGATAAGTGGGGGAATTTTCCATTTTCCTGTCCTGCTAAGCATTCAAACTGTAAAAAGTACTTTTGGGTGTCAGGGAAAATGTATGAAGTAAAAAGTACATACTTTTAGTAGGAATGTAGTGAAGTAAAAGTAGTCAAACATATAAATAGTAAAGTACAGATACCCCAAAAAATGACTCAAGTAGTACTTTAAAATATTTTTTGCTTAAGTACTTTAGACCACTGCACGCACGCACACACACACACACACACACACACACACACACACACACACACACACACACACACACACACACACACACACACACACACACACACACACACATACACACACACACACACACACACACACGTCCTACCCTCTCTCTGTCCCCCTCTTCCTCCCAGGATCGTTTGGACCTGTCCTTACAGACTGAAGCAGACTACCTGGAGCTAGACGCTGCGCTGGCCCAGCAGCCGCATGCCTTCACTGGCTTCGCCAGACAGATGTGGGCCTACATCACTGTCAACCAGCTACTGGCCGAGAGGTTGTGCTATGATTTGCCAGCCCTTCGATACAGAATACAGAGCATGAATAATCACACAGAGTAACATTTTGTGAATGTTATATCCCTGTTCCCTGCAGGTCCATGGCCCCCACTGCTGGTCAGAAGAGGAAGATCACACAGAGGATCCTGACCCTGGCTGTGGAGCACCAGTTTGTCACGCCCCTCACTGCCCTACTGGTGGAGAGTGAGGAGGCCAAGGAGAGGTTGCTCGCTGACTCCCCTAATGACCCCAAACAGGGCTGCTGTGCAGGTGCCTGATCAAAATCACTAGAGTCCCCCATTTTGGGTCTTGTAAATGTACATGAGGGCAAGAGAGTTACTAAAGCTTTCCCAAACTCGGTTCCCAAACTCGGTGTGTGTGTGTGTGTGTGTGTGTGTGTGTAGGAGGATCTGGTATGGCTGCTCTCGGAGGAAGGACTCCAGTGCAGATGGTTCACAGCATCCCCCCCTGGGTCCAGATGACCACCCCTGTTCCCCCTAGCCACGCCGAGAGGCCCCTACCAGATCACATCACCATAGGTGACCATAACACACACACACCTCTATACACATCTGTGCTACAGCATAATGCTTCTCTACCTGTCCATATCACAATACGTAGAAACATACACATAGCCATTCACTCTGTTTTTAAAGGGGCACTGTGGACAAAACGTGATTTCCCTGTGTTGTATATATATTTCCACACTATGAGGTTGGAATAATGCTGTGAAATTGTGAATATTATGATAATGCACTGTGTAAGAGCTGTTTGAAAAGTTTGCCTGAAATTTCAGCTTGTTTTGCTGGGTGAGGTTTTTGGACTGCCTCGTGACATCACCAGGCGATATAAGTTAATAGACCAATAACAAAGAGAGTTGGCACACCTCTCTGCCTATAACAGCTAGTTTTCAGGTTACACATCCCTCCCATTAGGCTCCTCTCTCAGACCACTCCCAGACAGTCCTAGCTAAGTGTTTGCTTGAGAAATTGCATTTTGCTAAGAAGCTTTTTTTTTTTTTTTACTTTCAGCATTGTGATGCAAAAAATTCTAGCAAAGTGCATAGCGCTTAGAATTAAAAAGGTATTGTGGGATATTATTCATCATAATCATCATAATTTTTTACATGGACGACACATTGGAGATAATATAAGACAAGTACTGGAAACATTAGAACACTGTCAAATCTGGGAAACCAGGCCTGATTTTCATAGCTGACTTTGAAAAGGCTTTTGATAAAGTACGACTGGAATTTATATATATGCCTGGAATATTTCAATTTTCAACCCTAGGTGTAAAATATGAAATAATGTCTACTTATCAGAAAGTTTTAAACTGTGAAGAGGAGTAAAACAAGGTTGCCCACTATCGGCATATCTATTTATTATGGCCATCGAAATGTTAACTATTAAAACCAGATCCAACAATAATATCTACAGCCTAGAAATCCAGGACTTAAACACAAAGGTCTCATTGTACGCTGATGATTCATGTTTTCTTGTAAATCAACAATTTGGATCCCTCCACAGCCTCAAAGATGATCTAGATATTTTTTTAAATCTCTCTGGATTACAACCAAATGATGGTAAGGGTAGAATATTACGTATTGGATCACTAAAAAATTACAACTTTTACATTACTGTGTAATTTACCAATAAAATGGTTATCACGTACGTGAGGAGAGACGGACGAAGGCACGGATGTTGAGTTCCACATATTTATTATAAAGTGAAATTTAGCAAGAACAAAACAAATAAATCAATAAACTAACAACGAAACGTGACTACGTGGTGCACATGCACAAAACACAAAATAATATCCCACAAATGCAGGTGGGGAAACAACCTACCTAAATATGATCCCCAATCAGCGGCAACGATAAACAGCTGCCTCTAATTGGGAACCATATTAGCACCCACATAGAGAAATATCTATACTAGATCACCCCCTAGTCACGCCCTGACCTACTACAACATAGAGAACAAAGGGCTCTACGGTCAGAGCGTGACAGTACCCCTCCAAAGGTGCGGACTCCGTCCGCAAAACCTGAAACCAAATGGGGAGGGTAGGGGGAGGGTGATTAGTCTCGGTGGCGGCTCTGGTGCAGGTTGTAGCCCCCGCCCAGACCCCGGATCCGGCCATGGCGCCGGGCTGAACGCTGTGCCTGGACTGGGTATCGGCGCCAAGGATGGCTCCAGCCATGGAGCTGGGTTGGACGCCGTGCCTGGACTGGGCACCGGCGCAGAGGAAGGCTCCTGCCATGGAGCGGGACACGATGCCATGCCAGGACTGGGCATCGGCGCAGAGGAGAGCTCCTTCCCTGGATCGGGACTGTGGACCATCGCAGGAGGTTGCGGACTGTGGACCGTCGCAGGTTCCGGACTGGGGACCGTCGCAGGAGGTTCTGGACTGGGGACCGTCGCCGGAAGCTCCGGACTGGGGACCGTTGCCGGAAGCTATGGACTCGGAACCATCGCCGGAAGCTCTGGACTGTGAATGCGCACTGGAGGCCTAGTGCGTGGAGCCGGTACAGGTGGTACCGGACTGGGAAGGCGCACTGGAGGCCTGGTGCGTGGAGCCGGCACAGGTGGTACCGGACTGGTGACACGCACCTCAGGGCGAGTGCGGGGAACAGGCACAGGTGGTACCGGACTGGTGACACGCACCTCAGGGCGAGTGCAGGGAACAGGCACAGGATGTACTGGACTGGGGACACGTACTTCAGGGCGACTGCGAGGAGGAGACACAGGACGCACCGGACTGGGGAGGCGCTCTGGAGGCCAGAAGCGTGGAGCTGGCCCAAGTTGCACCAGACTGCTAACCAGATCCTCTGGTCGGATGTTGAGCAGAACACACTTGCACAACATCTCTCTCTCCCAACTTCCCCATTACCTCCCTGACAGTCTCTGGCTTTTCAGGGCGAGTGCAAGGAGCACTCCCGCTGAAGGCGCACTGGTGGCCTGGCGCACTGGTGGCCTGGGCTGAGAAGGTGCTCTTCAGTGTGCCTGCGCTGTACCATACTCCTTGCCAGAACCTCTCTCCGGTATCTCTCATTAAATTCCTCTATCAACTCCCACACAGGCTCTGGCACTCTCCGCTGCTCGACCGCTAGCTCCGCCGACCACCCCTCGTGCCCCCCCCCAAAAAAATATATATTTTCGGGCTGTTTTTGGGGCTTTCTTTGTGGCTGCGAACCCCGGCGTCATCACTGTCCTCCCTTCTCTCCTTGCGTCCTCTGTGACCCCTGCCAATGAAGTATCTCCTGTCCTTCTATTATTTCTTCCCAGGTCCAACTTATTTTCCCCATCGTAGCAAGCTGCTTGGTCCTTGGTTGGTGGGATATTCTTTCACGTACGTGAGGAGAGACGGACCAAGGCACAACGGATGTTGAGTTCCACATATTTATTATGAAGTGAAACTTAGCAAGAACAAAACAAATAAATCAATAAACAAGGAAACGTGACTACGTGGTGCACATGCACAAAACACAAAATAACAACCTACCTAAATATGATCCCCAATCAGAGGCAACGATAAACAGCTGCCTCTAATTGGGAACCATATTAGCACCCACATAGAAATATCTATACTAGATCACCCCATAGTCACGCCCTGAACAAAGGGCTCTCCATGGTCAGGTCGTGACAATGGTCTAACGGTGAAGTGGATATACTCGATATTCATATCCCAAAGGAAAGAAATAATCTCCTTACAATGCATTTGAATGTAAAGTTAGCAAAAATAGATTAGATCTTGCTACCGTGGAAAGGAAAATACCTGGGTATTTGTGGAAAAATCACCCTCATTATCTTTTTAGTCATATCCCAGTTTACCTATTCGCTTATGGCCTTGACTACTGTACACCTAGCGACTTGTTTTTTAAATTATATGAGCAAAAATATTATATTGTATTTGGAATGGCAAGCCAGACAAAATTAAACAGGCCTGTTTATATAAATAATATGAATTCTGAGGACAATAATAATTAAATATTAAAGCATTAGAGCTCTCACTAAAGGCTTCAGTCATTCAAAAGTTATACTTAAATCCAAACTGGTTCTCTAACAGATTAGTAAGGATGTCTTACCCCATGTTCAAGAATGGCCTTTTCCCCTTTATTCAGATTACAGCCTTTCACTTTCGGTTATTTGAAAATGATATAATCTCCAAAATATCACTATTTTTAAAACAAGCCATAGAAAGTTGGTTGCAATTTCAGTTTAATCCACCAGAAAAAAAACAGACCAAATATTTCAACGAATATTATGGTTAAATTCAAACATACTAATTTATTTTTAAAAAACAATATTTTTGGAAAGAATGTTTAAAAAAGGTTTAATCTTTGTAAATGACATCCTAAATAGGACTGGCGGAGTTGTCACACATGCAGCTAACAAAAATATATGGAAATGTCTGTTGTACTCAAAATGTAAAATGGTAGAGGCAAGTGGAAGGGGGAGAAAGTAAGGAACTTGTCTGTCGGCCCTGCATTAAAGACCAAAATTTGCTAAAGAAAATTGTGATAAATAAAAAAGTATATCAGTTTCATTTAAGGACCCCAAAAATGACAGCTGTGCCATATACAGTATATTGCAAAATAGTCGGGAAGAGATTTTCGATGTATTGATTCCATGGCACATGGTTTATGAACTGATACAGAAAACAACGCTGGATTCAAAACTTTAAATGACTATACAAAATTCTTGCAACCAATAGAATGTTATACATATGAGGGATACAACTATCCCAGTACTGCAGATTTTGCTGCAAAGAGACAGAATCATTAGATCATTTGTTTTGGTACTGTCCACATGTAACTATTTTTGTTTATTTTTGACCATTGGGCCATCAACATTGCCTACCTCCCTACCTGGCAATGTCTCAGTGGGTAATATTCCTATGTCCATTGCATCACTATAGTAACGGTTGTTTGTCTGTCTGTTTTCTGTGTGACAGTGGAGAACGACCCTCACTTCATCGTCCACCTGCCTAAAAACAACATGGACATCTGCTTCAACATCGACTCAGAGCCTGGACACATCCTCAATCTGGTGTCAGACCCTGGTGCAGGTATGCGTGTGCATGCAAAAAAAGTGTGTGTCTTTGCTTGTGTCCTCTTATTCTCTGCCCTCTTTGTCCTCTAGGTGTGGTGGTGAATGGCCAGTTGGTTGGCTCTAAGAGGGTTGGGGTGGAGGAGAAGGAGAAGGTGAACACGTACTTTGGCACCATATCAGTGTTCTACCAGCCTGACGGCATCAGAGTGTCAGTCAGCACCGACCGTATCGACCTGACTCACGGCAGGAACAACCACTCCTTCACCTGGGGAGCCACGGCCGACATCACCCAGGACAGGTAGGAACATGCACGCCCGCACACACAGACACACACAAACCTCTGGTAAGGCAACATCAGCCTGTTTTACTGTGGTAAGGTAAAAAAGTACATTTCAAAAGTACACGGTTTCCTGTTTTAACCACATGCTATGATCCCTGTGTGTTTCAGGGTGAAGGTTTCCATAGTGAAGGACTCCAAGGTGATGGTGACGGTGGATGACAAGATCACTGTGATGGTGCTGCTACATCGTGTGTGGAAGAAACACCCAACCCACGTGGACTTCCTGGGCCTCTATATCCCCAACAACAACCAGTACTCCTCTCAGGCCCACGGACTTATAGGTAGGTCACCAATTGGTCCCAAGTGTTACCCTGTTACTGTACTGTTACAATAATGTTATAAGCTAATTAAATTATTTTACATACAGTTGCAAGATACCCTACATCTCCCTTACAGTGAATCCTGCAGCAGTATCCCTATATTTAATCACAGCCTACTTCACTAGGTTTCACTGATCTGTGTGTGTGTGTGTGTGTGTAGGTCAGTTTGGCCAGGAGCCAGAGGTGAGGGTGTTTAACCTGCACCAGGGAGCTGAGCCTCTGAAGAAGGAGGCCACCATGGAGGTGAAGGGCAACAAGCTGGTCGTCACCAGGTAAGAACCCTCTCTCTTATGCACATCCCTGCTGCCAGGTAAACCACACACCATTACAGGAATAACATCAGCATGTCACACATACTCAGTCGGTAGACTTCCTCTCTGTTCAGGTAATCCTTCCACCATATCACACAGTGGGACATAGTGCATAGGAGTGCTAACATGGTGAGGTTTGTAGACGAGGTTGTAACTATTCCACGTGTGTGACAGGGGCTGGCAGAAGGACTACAGGCGGGATCAGAAACGTGGATCTGACGTCTTCTGCTGGTTCATCCACAACAGTGGCAAAGGCTTCATCGACGGCCATTACACCAACTACATCGTCCCGCGACTCGACAGCTTCCTGCCGCTCCCGCTCTGAGCGACCAATCGCAAGGCACACGGGGGTACCATGTAACCCAGGCAGCAAGAGACAGGGCAGAGTTATAATGGATATCCTAGTCCACAGGTACAGGAGACACACACATATGGAGCCAATTTGACTAGACACATATGTGTTATTACCTGTTTTCATATCACAGCTCTGTCTGACAACGCTCTTTCTTTATGAAACGTTATAAAAAAGCAGTATCGGTATGTATAGCAGTGTGAATGTTTCATAATTTTCATGAAGACTATGCTGCCGGCTTTGAACTTTATGTACACTTCTTAACCAGAACATTCCAATGACTGTTGTATTTCTCAGACCTCATCTTACATGGCAAAACCCAAATGTTTTTCAATCAACCATTGTATCAAACAATTCCATAGGTCAATTGTGTTGTACTTTATTCAATAAGTAATATTACAACATTAAAATGTATTTGTAGAGAACCATTTTAATAACGATACAAAAGAAAACGTTCCCCCCCCCCCATAATCATTGCTTGGCTAAGTCAGGAAGTGATACCTCCATAGAAAATGCATTCTGGGATATTTAGAGAAAGTAACTCTGACACAGTAGAGTCTCCCGGCTGATGGGCCTCAGTGGCAGGGTAGGGGCTCTTGGGTTACGCTGTCATGTAACAGAAGTCATGATAGATCCGGCTATTTTAGAGAAATCCTCATAGGCAATCCCGTCCACCCTCCTCCCTTTCATCCGACCCTGAGAAAGAAAACACACCCTTGTATGAGAAAATAAGAACCATTCATATCATCCCAAAGCATTTGCTATACCAAACATCTATTCCACCACCAAACGGTAGAAACTGATGCATGACGAGAGCCATTTTGTCCCTGGTCCTTACCGAGTCAAGTGTGAGGGTGGCACTGAACTTTCTCTCGTCTATGGAATCCAGTAGGGCCTCTGTGTCTCTGTACACACCGTTCAGAACCAGGACCCGTTTACCTGTGGGACAGATTTGATTATTAGATTTGGTGAAATAACAGGTCAGATTACAGATAAAGTAAAAATGTACAGTTTGCAAATCATACATTTCCTGTGGACATGTGTGTGTGTGTGTAACCGTGGCGAGAACTAGGTTACCTGGTGCAGGGATGACCGTCTCCAGGTGACTCTGGTCTAGTTTCAGTTTGTCCCCTGAGTCAATCATCTTCACAACGGCTGTGTATTTATCCTGCACCTCCTACAACACATAACTGTTAGCCTAAATACATATGATATTCTTCTCAATGGCAGCGTACTGACTATAAACCTCTTATAAGCTACTTAGAACACAAAACTGGCCCAATCAAACATCTTGGATATGATCACGCATGTGTGGAACTAATGTGCTACCTTGATGACTCCTTTCTTCTTGTGGTATTTCTCCCCCAGTCTCTTGGTAACAACTTTGATGACGATGCCGGGGTGCAGCCAGTGGTCCGCTCTCACAGACCTCTTCTTCTGCTCCTCCATCTGAACACAACACAGCTCACAAAGGGTTACATGCGCACGTGTTTAACACAGAGTTAACTTGAACAGTGCATCAAGTCAGAGCTGAGAGGGAGAACCGGAAACACTACCGTACCTCCATGATCTCATCCAGGGCCGACTTCTTCTTCTTCTCTTTGGCTTCTGAGGTGGAGGGCGTATCTTTCCTTTTCCCTGATCCTGCTGCCTTAAGGGCACTGGGACCCAGGGCCACACTAAGGGGAAGAGGTAGACACAGTGTTAATCAGAGTGAAATCCCCACAGTCATTTACTTTTGCTGTTTTGCATTGCTATTGATGACGGTGAGTCATTCTTACTGAGATCCAGGTGACTGTACCTGGCTTTAGATGGGCCATCCGCAGAGGAACAGGAGCCCTTGGCCAGATTGAAGGTAACTGAAATATAATCCGAAATATAACCAGCGAGAGATGAGCGGACAAAACGGTGTAATCGGTATAATTTCCGACCAAACGCATCATGAGTTACTACCTATAAAAAAATATTAAAAACATACTTTTCTCTTCTTCACTTTCTCGTTTCAACTCAGTGAAAACTGGTGCTTCCTGAAAAAAAAGGAGGGACAGGTTGTTTTGAGTCCATGACATGTCCTAGATAAACAGTATCTTTGCTGAACAGTAGGGATGTGAATCTTTCCTTTCAAGCACGGTTCGATACAGGAACAAAACTTTTAGTTTGAAATAATTCTGTGTGATTTGGTTGAATTATTTTCCATTCTAAATTAAAATCTGATACTGATTAGGTTTAGGAGCGGGGCCTCTGAACTGGATCTGTCTGAGATGACTTCTCTGAGCTGTGTGTGAGAACGATGTATGGTGTGTGTAGGCGCCTGAGCTGAGCCAGAGAGCAAACTGAGCATCTACCACTATTTGATTGGGGGTGGGGGGGGGGGGGGGTTATGCTTTTCGTCCCCTCACTTTTGAAATCTCATTCACCTACTGATTATTTTGTAAAATGTCTATATTTATCTTTAGAAATTAGCCAAAATAGCAAATTAATATAATTGCAGATTTGGATTTCACCCCAGTCTCAAAAGTGAATGGTTGTGCACTTTACGGAGGAGAATTGCTCTTCTCCCGCTCCAACCACAGGCTTGCAAAATGTTTGTTATGAAATTACAACTTTAACCTGTTCATGTAAAAATGACAAAACACACTGATTGTTTAAAGCAAAACAACCAAAACAATTTCTTATGGTGAACCTGGCAATCGAAAAGCCCCAATCAAAAGTTAGATGTGCAATCAGAAGGATCTGAGTTGTGTCCACTCTGGTAGCCTATACAACTCCAGTAAAAAATAAAATAATGCACAGTGCATTTGATAACAATGACCCAGCAAATTACATTGGTTGTCACCCAACTAATAACGCCTAAGATTTGACATTGCGAAAGCCATTTTACAAGCATTTGAAAGGCTGATTGTGCCGCACAGATCTACGAATATTAGATCAGGGATAGGCTCTCGTTGGTGCGAGCTGCTCTGTGCGCAGTTGTTATCTGACTTGGAGATCAATGACTGTCTTATGAATTGACATGCTTAGTTCGATAGGCTACAAAAAAGGAAAGGACACATAAATTCAGTCACAAAAGATTTGAGGTCTTTTTGGAAAAACGTTAGTGAACTGGGGATTTGTAACTTTTTTTAAATTGATTTTCTGCCCAATACATGCTACATTTTGATCAGTTTGGGCTCCGGCAAACCAATGCACTTGTATCTTAAACATATGTACCGGGTGCCGATGCGTATCAGTGAATCGTTACATCCCTAGTAAACAGAACTCTTGGCCAGTCCTTGTTCAGCAGACAGAGTGTAATATGCCCTCCTAGTCAGAGGAGGGCAGTAGTGGAACTCTCTCACCTCTGGCTCCCTGCCTCCTTGGCCTCGGCGGACCTGCTCCTCTATGAACTTGGCACTGCGCTCCTGGTCATCGAGGTCCTGCTTCTTCTTCCTCTCCAGCTCCTCCTGCCTCCGGATGGTCTCTGGGTCACGGTCGATGTACTGGATGTACCAGCCTTTGGGCGTCTCGTCCACCTTACAGAAACCTGGGAGAAGTCATCAGACACAGCAATGTCAGGGATCAGACAGACACAGAAAACACACATAACCTCTGTTCTAAGAGGCATGAGCGTGAAAGTACCCTCTTTCCCCAGCCACTTGGTGAATTCAGTGAGAGTCTCCCACTGGGTGGAGTTCATATGGACATGCTCTCTGTCATTGATGTACTCGTTATAGACAATGTTGTTTTGCACTCGCTTGGTTCCTGGAGGGGGAGAGAGAGAGAGAGAGAGAGAGAGAGAGAGAGAAAGACATTCAGTCAGGTTGAGGTTTATCTTATGGTCTCTTTATAAGTAGCTAGTGTAATATTGCGTGCATATATAATATATAGATTCAGAAGAAAGCAAATATTACCGAAGCGTCTTTTAATCAGCTCAATAAAGTCATTCTTGAACTCCCTTGGTGAGAGGAAGAGTGGAGAAAGCAAGTAAGTCCACTAGTGGAACACCTCCACTGGCTCATCATTACTGACATGTCATTTTAACATTTATTGGAGACAGTGTTATAGAACACGACATACCAACAGCCAGACTTAAGTAAATGCAGATTGACTCACTGTGAGAAGTTGTCCATGATCTTGTTGGGGTCCTCCGAGGCCAGCAGCAGTTGTCTCTGGTGGGACTCGGACATGCAGTGGCATTTGAAGCCATTCTATGGGCAGAAAGGGAGAGCTAGTTCAACCTTCTGTATTGTATTAACGTTAGATAGCTAACTTAGCTAGCCATCTTTCTTACCTCGTCTCGACATTGTTTCTGGCACATTTGACAATACCATCGCAATTTTTGAAGACCTTTTGCTTTAATCCTATTCCCGATCGCCTTTGGGCTTAGAAAACCCTCTTTCCCCATGTCAAATAATAATCGTCTACATAAACATATGCAAGACAATTATTTAAATTCGAAATAAGCCTCGAACACGTTCAAATCTTGTTATGCTCTTCTCCTTCCTCCTAAAAAATCTGCCGCTTCCGTGGGTATTTCGTCATCAATTTACGTGTACTTTGAAGTAACGCGAGGTTTGTTTTTTCGTCCACATCCTGCCATTTACTTGCGCTTGCGCAGTCCTGCAAGTCTGACCTTCATCCAAGTAATCATGTTCGCTAGGACTAGCGCGTTGGTTTTCCTCCCACAATGGTAACGTTTTATTTGCAAAATTCCGTATATTTGACAACATGATTTTGAGCATTGTGCTGTCGTACACATATGACAAATACGTAAGTCGTATGCGTTGATGAGCCATGTAAAACATTGCAAGGGCGCGCTAACCCGGTGTAGGCCGCAGATGGTGTGCGGTGCAGAGTGAATGGCCAAGTTCAGCCGGTGCGGTGGCTAAGATGACATTAGCTTGCTAACTAACTAGCCATGTCATTGAATTGTGTGACATCTAACTAACGTTGGTTAAATGGTCCTTTAGTAATTCGTACAATGCCAGCTGTTTTCAGAACCGCTAACCAAGTTTGCATGCATTTTCTGGATAAACCTAGTATGCTAACGTTAGCTGGTGACATGGACTCTAGGATACCGTTAACTAACTGATTGCTAGTATAGTTGTACTAACAACATTTATTCGCTTATAGGTAGCTAGCTCTTTGTATTGGGAGGCAAATAGTTTGTAATCCCCTAGTTGAGGATGTCCACGTTGTGTCGCGAACTTGCAATGATAATGTTCTAATTTACCTAGCTAATTCTGTTTGTTTTGTAGTGGGCAGGTCAGGAACATGGCTACCTTGAAGGACAGTAAGTGTTTACCTTGCCATCTCTTTAACTACTCTGTGTTACATAACATTCACTTTTGAGCTTCCTCTTTAAGTCTTATGCACAAGTTAAACTTTTAAATCATGATATTGTAGCTGTGTGTCTCAATGTTTTTGAACCTCAAATGTTTAGTCAGTCAGTGGCATCCATCTTTCCCACTCCCATTCTAGTCACCATCCGTTTGAAGTCCATCAAGAACATCCAAAAGATCACCAAGTCCATGAAGATGGTGGCCGCTGCTAAGTATGCCCGCGCTGAGAGGCAGCTGAAGCCCGCCCGCGTCTATGGAAACGGCGCCGTGGGTATGTAATTGCTTGCTTTGCATGATCTCTATTAGAGGTCGACCAATTATGATTATTGGAGGACCAGAAAAGCCGATACAGATTAATCGGCCGAGTTTTTTATTTATTTATTTGTAATAATGACAATTACAACAATGCTGAATGAACACTTATTTTAACTTCATATAATACATCAATAAAATAAATTTAGCCTCAAGTAAATAATGAAACATGTTCAATTTGGTTTAAATAATGCAAAAACAAAGTGTTGGAGAAGAAAGTAAAAGTGCAATATGTGCTAACGTTTCAGTTCCTTGCTCAGAACATGAGAACATATGAAAGCTGGTAGTTCCTTTTAACATGAATCTTCAATATTCCCAGGTAAGAAGTTTTAGGTTGTAGTTATTATATGAATTATGGACTTTTTCCCTCTACACCATTTGTATTTCATTAACCTTTGACTATTGGATGTTCTTATAGGCACTTTAGTATTGCCAGTGTAACAGTATAGCGTCCGTCCCTCTCCTCGCTCCTCCCTGGGCTCGAACCAGCAACACAACGACAACAGCCACCATCGAAGCAGCGTTATCCATGCAGAGCAAGGGGAACAACTACTAGAAGGCTCAGAGCGAGTGACGTTTGAAACGCTATTAGCGCGTGCTAACTAGCTAGCCATTTGACTTCGGTTACACCAGCCTCATCTCGGGAGTTGATAGGCTTGAAGTCATAAACAGCGCAATGCTTGACACACAACGAAGAGCTGCTGGCAAAATGCCGGAAAGTGATGTTTGAATGAATGTTTACGCGCCTGCTTCTGCCTACCACCGCTCAGTCAGATACTTGTATGCTCAGTCAGATTATATGCAACGCTAGATAATATCTAGTAATATCATCAACCATGTGTAGTTAACTAGTGATTATGATTGTTTTTTATAAGATAAGTTTAATGCTAGCTAGCAACTTACCTTGGCTTACTGCGTAACAGGCAGTCTCCTTGTGGAGTGCAACGAGAGAGAGGCAGGTCGTTATTGCATTGGACTAGTTAACTGTAATGTTGCAAGATTGGATCCCCCGAGCTGACAAGGTGAAAATATGTTGTTCTGCCCCTGAACAAGGCAGTTAACCCACCGTTCCTAGGCCGTCATTGAAAATAAGAATGTGTTCGTAACTGACTTGCCTAGTTAAATAAAGATTAAATAAAGGTGTTAAAAAAAAAAAAAAAATTAAATCGGCGCCCAAAAATACAGATTTCCAATTGTTATGAAAACTTGAAATCGGCCATTCCGTTTGTAATCTCTATACACACACACACTAAAGTCCAAGGGAATGGATGATTTCTATGTGACGGTCATGACTCTATTAAGACCATAGTGAGAGGGCAGGGGGCCTTTATTCATAAAGTCTCAGAGTAGGAGTGCTGTTCTAGGATCAGTTTAGCCTTTTATATCACAATGAATAAGGTTACATGGACAGAGGGGACCTGATCCTAAATTAGCCCTGGTACTCAGGCGCTTCTTGAATACCTGTTGATGGTCCCTCTTCTCTTGATTGTATGTCCTCCAGCCCTGTACGAGAAGGCTGAGATCAAGGCCCCAGAGGGAGTGGCCAACAAGCACCTCCTGATCGGTGTGTCGTCTGACCGTGGTCTCTGTGGCGCCGTCCATTCCAACGTGGCCAAGGCCATCAAGGCCAAGATTGCTACCCTCACCGGCGAGGGCAAGGAGGTGATGGTAGTTAATGTGGGGGACAAGCTGAGGAACATCCTGCAGAGGTACAGAATGATAATAAAGAAATCCAGCCATATCAGCTTTACTTTACTGTATGATGCCCACAGCAACAGGTCCACTTTAGTGGTTCCCTTTGGAATTTAGTTTATTACGATGACAACAGTGTTCCCTCCCTGCCACCCAGGACACATGGCAATTACCTGCTGCTCAGCTGCAAGGAGGTGGGCCGCAAGCCCCCCACCTTTACCGACGCTTCCGTCGTCGCCACAGAGCTGCTCAACATGGGCTTCGAGTTTGACCAGGGTGCTGTCATCTACAACAGATTCAGGTATGGATGGACTCCTTTCACAGCCACATCAGTGTCTTGTCTCCTCCAAATGTTTTCACTATTGGTATGGGAAGATTCACGTCAAGGATAGTCCCATCCTTGTCCTTCAAAGTACATTACATCCATTCAAGACTTGTTTTGATAATGGGCTGTTTTCCCCCCTCATTCAGGTCTGTGATCTCCTACAAGACTGATGAGAAGCCCATCTTCTCCATTGATACTGTTGCTAATTCAGGTACAACAAGATTGTTTTGAAGGTCGCTTTAATTCTTTAGTCTAAGTCTTTGAGGAGGGGGTGCTGCTAAGCTGACATATGGAATTGTTTTAAGATGGTCATACTATGGATCATTTAGCTAATTGATTTTTACATTTTAAAACCTCTTGGTGTTAGGGGGCAGTATTTTCATTTTTGGAAAAAGAACGTTCCCGTTTTAAATGGGATATTTTGTCAGGAAAAGATGCTAGAATATGCATATAATTGACAGCTTTGGGAAGAAAACACTCTAACATTTCCAAAACTGTAAAGATATTGTCTGTGAGTATAACAGAACTGATGTTGCAGGCGAAAGCCTGAGAGAAATCCAATCCGGAAGTGCCCCAGGTTTTGAAAGCGCTGCGTTCCAATGACTCCCTGTTGAAGAATAGCCGTAGGCGGCCACATTGCGTAAGTGGTCAAATGGTGGCTCCGAGAGAGATTCTCACGTAAAATACAAAGTTAGCCATTACTCCGATCATTCCTAGTGAAAAACGAATTGTCCCGACGGATATATTATCGAATAGATATTAGAAAAACACCTTGAGGATGGATTCTAAACAACGTTTGCCATGTTTCTGTCGATATTATGGAGCTAATTTGGAATATTTTTCGGCGTTGTGGTGACCGCAATTTCCGGGCGATTTCTCAGCCAAACGTGAAGAACAAACGGAGCTATTTCGCCTACAAAAATAATCTTTTGGGAAAAGATTCACTTTGGCTGTCTACCTGGGGGTCTCGTGAGTGAAAACATCCGAAGTTCATCAAAGGTAAACGATTTAATTTGATTGCTTTTCTGATTTCCGTGACAAGGTT
Organism: Oncorhynchus nerka; assembly: GCF_034236695.1. Taxonomy (NCBI): domain Eukaryota; kingdom Metazoa; phylum Chordata; class Actinopteri; order Salmoniformes; family Salmonidae; genus Oncorhynchus; species Oncorhynchus nerka. The sequence goes on along the minus strand of NC_088403.1, from coordinate 29,323,351 downwards.
GCCTGCTGCTAGCAAGGCATAATGCTATGATAAACTTACACAAATGCTTGTCTAGCGTTGGCTGTAAAGCATATTTTGAAAATCCGAGATGACAGGGTGATTAACAAAAGGCTAAGCTGTGCTCCAATATATTTCACTTGTGATTTTCGTGAATAGGAAGATTTTCTAGGAAGATTTATGTCCGTTGCGTTATGCTATGCTAATTAGTGTCAGATGACAATGGTCCCATTCACGGGATGGGGTGTCACTACAGGTTAAGACCCCTTTTAGGTTTCAAAGAAATATATACATATATTTGGCCTTTACTATTAAAGCCCATGGAAATGCATTGAATAACACATTCATACATGGCATAAAGGACAGTCCAAAATAAATCATAACTAACAAGGTTTTGAAGTGTCTGTCCTAAATCTAGGAGATATATAAACAACTCAGTGTGTGATAGATATATAATATCACACACACAAAAATATATTTAACCCCTTTTATATTTAACTACCTTTATGCTTCCATTTGTTTAAAAAGATAACAGTACCGGTTACCTTCAGACGAGTCCCGTGACACTTGTAGGGGTTGTAGAGCAAGACAGAACGCAATCGGCTTCGTGAGAATCTACTGGGTCCTATTAGTTTGTAGCCCGACCGGTTCGGACGCTCCCAAACGGAAGTTGGCACAATTGGGGTGATGTGCTTGTACGTCATTCGACTCTAGGGGGGGGGGGTTAAATATATATGCCCCACAAAATGGCCGACTGACATCATGCATCGTATTTTCCCTCTCCTGTAACAGAGAACATGGGCATCTATGATGACATTGATGCTGACGTGCTGAGGAACTACCAGGAGTTTGCCCTGGTCAACATCATCTACTTTGGCATGAAGGAGTCCACAACCAGCGAGCAGAGTGCCAGGATGACCGCTATGGACAGCGCCAGCAAAAACGCCTGTGAGCATCTAACTCAGCCGCTGCCATTAACAACTAGCTTACTGCTCATCTTCCTCACCTGTCTATCAAGTCGTAGTCTTCCTGCCTGCCTCATAGCACACACAGTAGCTGTAGTCCTTTGTGATTATCTTCCTCAGTCTCCCTCTACTGCTTGATTGACCTAGTGGTATGCCTCTAGGGTTGCTGTTGATTTTACAATATCAGCTAATCTGGTTGCCAGGTCTGTGTGCCTGCACTTTGATGGCTTTGTTCTCTGATTCATATCAACCTTGGCTCTGTTCTCTCCCCTCCAGCTGAGATGATTGACAAGCTGACCCTCACCTTCAACCGTACCAGGCAGGCTGTCATCACCAAGGAGCTCATTGAGATCATCTCTGGAGCTGCTGCCCTGTGAGTACTGTTCACTGTCAGCTTATTTCTGCCCATCCTCTCGCTTGCTCTGTTTCATTCTTTGTCCCTCTCTCTCCCTCACACATTGGTTGTCTCCCCTTGGTGTTTGATATGTCCCTCACAGTAATGTTGTTGTTTTTTCTTCCCCACTCATTCTGAACCTTGATTGGTTACCTAGACCTTTGAAAATATCCCCAACTTGACTCCTTGCATGAGCCCACCCATTGTCTGTCATTATTAAATATTTAGTATTTTTAAGTTTGTTTACTAATCATTATTTTCTGTCAACCTTATTACTCCAATCCCTCATGTTGGTGTCAGGACATAAATCATGTGATTGTAGGTAACAGCCCCTAGGGTACATGTGCTATGCTCAAAGTAGATAGTTGCCAGTGCTTTTAAGTCCAGGACTATGTTTAATCTGTGTCCGGGAAACCATCCCACTGTAGTCTTTTTAAAATGGCATAGCTCCCTCTTTGGCCTAGTGTGTTCGATCATGTATCCTGTGTTTTTGTTGTTGAAATCATACTAGAAACCCTATTATTCCCCCACATTTACTGTGACATTTTGGTTGGGTATTTTGCTTTGGTTTCTTTTCTGAATGCGTGTTCTGTATGGTTTCAGATAAATGGACGAGGTCCTCCTGCCATCATCGCCTGTGGTTCTGGCATACATGCTTCTGAGTACTTCAAACGGCCGTCGTCGAGAGTTTTATGAACATTTGTGCTTCTATTTGTAAAATATACGGTAAAAAAATAAACCTCTTACAGAGAAACGTGTTCCTTTCCAAGGTTCTACTCACAATAAATCCTACTTGTGACCATGAAAAAGAGAGGCTTCAATTTACATTGCTATTGTGTTTTCCTTCTGTCTGAAAAATGCAAATGCACTTCCAAATATAGGCTGTCTATGGAATGTGTCACTCCAAAAGGTCATTGCACTCAATTCCTTTGAAATAAAAGTCATGGTATTTGGCACAACTCTTAGTATTCTACACTAATAAAATATATAAATGCAACAATTGCAAAGATTTTACAAAGTTACAATTCATATAGTCAATTGAAATAAATTCATTAGGCCCTAATCTATAGGTTTCACATGACTGGGAATACAGATATGCATCTGTTGATCACAGACCCTTAAATAAATAAAAGGTATCAGGAAACCAGTCGGTATCTGATGTGACCACCATTTGCCTCGTGGCGAGATCTCTCCTTCGCATAGATTTGATCATTCTTTTGATTGTCTCTTGTGGAATGTTGTCCAAATGCCTCTGCGAAGTTGCTGGATACTGGCGAGAACTGGATCACGCTGTCCCAAACTTGCTCAATGGGTGACATCTTGAGTATGCAGGCCATGGAATAACTGGAAAATGTTCAGCTTCCTGGAATTGTGTACAGGTCCTTGTGAAGTGGTGCTGAGCATTAGCATGCTGAGACATGAGGTGATGGTGGTGTATGAATGGCACAATGGGTCTCAGGATCTCAAGGTATCTGCATTCAAATTTCCCTCGATAAAATGCTATTTTCTTTGTTGCCTGTAGCTTATGCCTGCCCATACCATAACCCACCGCCACCATGGGGCACTCTGTTCACAACGTTGAGATCAGCAAACTGCTCTCCCACATGACACCATACACGCTATCTGCCATCTCCCTGGTACAGTTGAAACTGGGATTCATCCGTGAAAAGCACACCGCTCCAGCATTCCAGTGGCCATCGAAGATGAGCATTTGCCCACTAAAGCCGGTTTCAACGCTTAACTGCAGTCCGGTCAATACCCGGTTGAGGAAGACGAGCACGCAGATGAGCTTCCCTCACGGTTTCTGACAGTTTGTGCAAACATTATTCTGTTGTGCAGGTGTCCGGGTGGCTGGTCTCAGATGATACTGGATGTGGAGGTCCTGGGCTGGTGTGGTCTGCGATTGAGAAGCCGGTTGGACATACTGCCAAATTCTCAACAACATTGGAGGTGGCTTATGGTATAGAAATTGTCATTAAATTCTCTGGCAACAGCTCTGGTCGACATCCCTGAAGTCAGCATACCAATTGCACGCTCCCTCAAAACTTGAGACATCTGTGGAATTTGGTTGGGTGATAAAACTGCACATTTTAGAGTGGCCGTCTGTCCCCAGCACACGGTGCACCTGTGTAAGGATCATGCTGTTTAATCAGCTTGATATGCCACACCTGTCAGGTGGGGAATGCTCACTAATGGATTTGTGCACAAAATTTGAAAGATATGTTTTTTGTTTGTATGGAAACGTTCTGGGTTCTTTTATTTCAGCTCATGAAACATGGGACCACTTTACATGTTGCGTTTATATATTTGCTCAGTATAGATCTGTATTTTTCAACACGTAGATATTCTATGTAACAAAGAAACAATGAATGAACTGGTTATTCAACGAGTTTGTGTGATATCTACTGTATAGCCAGCCCATCTGCATGTATCAATATTGTTCTCCCACTGTCCAGTGAGAAAGTAACTGTGTTGTCAAATACAGTCAATGGTAATGTTTATGTTGCTCAAAAGGTTAAGTACCCTTTTCATTGATGGTATCCGGGGCTGCAATGTTTCGTCCGTTCAGTTATGAACAGTGCAGTCACACACTGCAGCCCATACAGAATGTAGTCACTATGTAACCAATGAGTTATTAAAGATGTATAAACCATCTATACTTGTTAACCTATTGCTATAAGACCTGTGTAAAGGGTTCTCATTATTCCTGTTATTTCTAGAGTTTTTGGTGTTGCTGTAGTAGGCCTTGTAAGCGGTGTTAGTTTAGTGATATCAGATGACTCCTGCTTAGCAGCAGAGTCTCAGCCCAGAGTCTTAGAAAAATAAAGCCTGATGCGATTTCTTGTCTGTGTTATTTTTACGCCACTAAAACGGAGTGCAGAAGGTGTTTTTGAGAGCTCAGCGCCAACACTATGCTCACACATACACAAGAGTTTCTATTCAACGGTGGGTGTCTCTACACGGTCTTTATTGAGTGTAACCTAATCTGAGTGGGGCTGCTGTGTCTGCTTGTCTCGGTCCAGACAGGGCTAACCTGTGTGTCACTGTCCTCCATGTGTAAGTATGTCTGTGTATATACCTGTCTGTGTGTATATACCTGTCTGTGTGTATATACCTGTATGTGTGTATACCTGTCTGTGTCCATGAGTGGTCTGATGTGTATAGGAGGAGAATCCAGATGCAGCACTTGGAGTATTTGTCAAATTATTATTGCAAATTGTTGACAAACATGCGCCTGATAAGAAACGCACTGTGAGAACTGGATCAGTGATGAATTGAAAAAGTGGTTCAAAGAAACTATCCAAAAAAGCTGGCAAACAAGTCAGACTGCTCAGCTGATTGGTTGACGTACTGTCAATTGAGACATTTTGTGACCAAGAATAAATTATATTACCAAAACAAGATAAATTACATAAAATACGTTGGATTTTCTTTGTGATGATATTATGGTCAGAAAGCCAAATTCATGTCCATCGTTCATTGAAGTTGATGGGTAATTTATAATAAAACCTTTTGATATAGCCAATCATTTCAATGACTTAACCAAATTCAACCACTGGTAAAGTGGACAAACTGAGATGTGAAATGACAACATTGAACAGTGAACCATTATATTTGTGTACAGAAGATATATTGAAAGTGAAGGATTGCTGTTTTGAATTTGGTTAAGTTTGTGTGGAAGAGGTGAACAAACTATTGTTATGCATCAATAATGATAAGCCACCGGATATAGACAAACTACATAGGAAATGATTGAGAATGGTAGCAGACTGTGTTGCCAACCCTATTTGGCATGTCTTAACCAAAGCCTAAAGGAGTGTTTGGGTCCACAAGCGTGGAAGGAAGCTAAAGTAATTCCACTACCTGTCACGCCCTGACCTTAGAGCCTTTTAATTCTCTATTAGGTTAGGTCAGGGTGTGACTTGGGTGGGCAAATCTATGTTTCTATTTCTGTGTTGGCCTAGTATGGTTCCCAATCAGAGGCAGCTGTTTATCGTTGTCTCTGATTGGGGATCATACTTAGGCAGCCCTTTTTCCCACCTTAGATTGTGGGATCTTGATTTTGTTAGTTGCTGTGTAGTCTGCAGAACTTTACGTTTGTTTATCTTTTGTTGTTTTTTGGGTGTTCATCAAAATAAAGGAAGATGTACGCTTATGACGCTGCACCTTGGTCTCATTCCAACAACGGACGTAACACTACCTAAAGATAGTAAAGCCCCCTTTTGCTGGTGCAGCGCAGCCGCCCAATCAGTTTGCTGCCTGTTCTTAGTAAACGGATGGAGAAAATTGTGTTTGAACAAGTACAATGCTATTTTTCAAAGAACAAATTACCTACTGACTTTCAGCATGCATATAGAGAAGGACACTCAACTTTTACTGCACAGACTCTGATGTCTGATGATTGTTTAAAAGAATGGGATAATAAGATAGTTGTAGCTTTATTGTTAGATTTCAGTGCAGCCTTTGATGTTATTCATCATAATTTGTTATTGAGAACTCACTTGTTTTGGCTTTATATCACATGGTTGGAGAGTTACTTATCCAATTAGAACTCAGAGACTATTCTTCAGTGGAAGTTTCTCTAATATCAGATATGTACAGTTTGGTATCCCTCAGTGGAGTTGCCTTGGGCCATTACTCTCTATTTTTACAAATGATTTTCCACTTGTTTTCCACATAAAGATAAAATGACTATGTATGCTGCTGATTGCACACTCTACACATCATCACCTACAGCCAGTGAGCTCACTGAGACTCTTTGCAAGGAGTTACAGTCAGTGCCAATGTGTAATTAACTATAAACAGGTTTTAAATACATCAAAAACCAAAAGCATTGCATTTGGTTCAATGCAGTCTCTTAGACCTTAACCTCAACTGGAGTTGTGCGTAAAGAGTGTGACCATTGAACAAGTTGAAGCTGAACTCCTAGGAGTAACATTGGGTGGTCAGTTGTCCTGGTCAAGTGATATTGACAAAGTTGTTGTGAAGTTGGGGAATGGTACTGTATGTCTGTTATAAAAAGATGTTCTGAGTTTTTGACACAAAGATCAACTGTATTAGTTGTTCAGGCTGTGGTCTTGTCCCATCTTGATTACCGTCTGGTAATATGGTCAGGTGAAGCAAAGTAAGACCTAGCAAAGCTGCAACTGGTTCAAAACAGAGCACCATGCCTTGCCCTTAACTGCACATACAGCACTAACATCATCAACATGCGTGATAGTCTTTCATGGTTGAGGAGAAGTTGACTACTTCTCTTCTAGTCTTTGCGTGTTGAAAATACCTAACCTCTTATATAATCTATTTGCATACATTTACATTTACATTTAAGTCATTTAGCAGACGCTCTTATCCAGAGCGACTTACAACACTTCACACATACACACATACTGTACACGTGCCACTATGGGTTTCTTCACGGTACCCAAACCAAAAACAGAGTTCATGCGTCGTTCAGTTATCTATAGTGCCATGTCATCGTGGAATGCTCTGCCACCAGAAGTTATTCAGACAAACAGCAAGTATAGCTTTAAAAACAGAAGAAGCACCTCTCTTCTTTCTAAAGCTCTAATCTAACTACTGTATATATGAATATGAATATGTATACAAAGCCTTCAGAAATGATTCACACCCCCTTAACCTGTTCCACATTTTGTTGTGTTACAGCCTGAATTTAAAACGGATTCAATTGAGATTTGTTGGTCACTGATCTACACACAATACCCCGTAATGTCAAAGTGGAATTATGTTTTTCAATTTTTCAACATGAATTAAAAATGAAAAGATGAAATGTCTTGAGTCAATAAGTATTCAACCCCTTTGTAATGGTAAGGCTCAATACGTTCAGAAGTAAACATTTGCTTAGCAAATCACATAAGTTGCATGGACTCACTCTGTTTGCAATAATAGAGTTTTAACATGATTTTGGAATGACTACCTCATCTCTGTACCCCACGCACACATACAATTCTCTGTAAGGTCCCTCAGTGTGAATTTCAAACAGATTCAACCACAAAGACCAGGGAGGAAGTGTCACAAAGAAGGGCACCTATTGGTAGATGGGTAAAATACATCAGACATTAAATATCCCTTTGAGCATGGTGAAGTTATTCATTACACTTTGGATGGCGTATCAATACACCCAGTCACTACGAAGATACAGGCGTCGTTCCTAACTCAGTTGCCGGAGAGGAAGGAAACCGCTCAGGGATTTCACCATGAGGCCAGTGGTGACTTTAAAACAGTTACAGAGTTTAATGGCTGTGATAGGAGAAACTGAGGATGGATCAACAACATTGTAGTTACTCCACAATACCAGCCTAATTGACAGAGTGAAAATAAGTAAGCTTGTACAAAATACAAATATTCCAAAACAAGCATCCTGTTGGCAACAAGGCACTAAAGTAATACTGCAAAAAATATGAAGTGTTATATTTGGGACAATATCAATACAACACATTACTGAGTACCACTCTCCATATTTGCAAGCATAGTGGTGGCTGCATCATGTTATGAGTATGCCTGTAATTGTTAAGGACTGGAGAGTTTTTTTTTAATAAAAAAGAAACGGAATGGAGCTAGGCTCATTCCTAGACCTGGTTCTGTCTGCTTTCTACCAGAAACGGAGAGGTACATTTACCTTTCAGCAGGACAATAACCTAAAACACAAGGCCACATCTACATTGCCGTTGCTTACCAAGAAGACAGTGAATGTTCCTAAGTGGTAGGGTTACAGTTTTGACTTAAATCTGCTTGAAAATCTATGGCAACACTTGAAAATTATCAACAACGAATTTGACAGAGCTTGAAGCATTTTGAATAGAAAATATGGGCAAATGTTGCACAATCCAGGTGTGGAAAGCTCTTAGAGACTCACCCAGAAAGACTCACAGCTGTAATCGCCGCCAAAGGTGCTTCTACAAAGCATTGACTCAGGGGTGTGAATACTTATAGCATGTAAACGAGATGTATCCATATTTCATTTTTAATACATTTGCACAAATTTCTAAACACATATCTTCACTTTGTCATTATGGGGTATTGTGTGTAGATGGGTGAGAAAAAACATAGATTTAATCTATTTTGAATTCAGGCTGTAACACATCAAACTGTGAAATAAGTCAAGGGGTATGACTACATTCTGACGATACAATACATGAATAGTGTGTAAACAGTATTTTTGTTGTCTCTTGGTGTCTTTCCAACATATAACTATTATAAAATATCAGATCTTATGTTGCTCTTGTCCACACCGGTTTTGAACTTTGTCATGTATTTGTAAGTTTTATGTGAACCCCAAGAAGAGTAGCGGCTTCACGTACAGTAGCTGACGGGGATCCTACTAAACTAAACTGAACTCCCCACGTCTCCTTAAGTAAAGAAAGTAAGCCTTGTCTGAGTTAGAATGGCACAAATCCCCTTAGGGTAGACATTATATCAGGGTTGTGTGAAGTGTAGGAAGAGGATGTTTGTGTGGTCTTCTCAAGTTCTGATTTTCCAGGACGCCACACAGCAGGATAGAGAGGTGTGGCATTGGTGGGGGCCCAGTCCAAACGGACAGAAAGGTGTGTGTTATGTGTGTGATGTAAGAGGGTGTTGTCCAGACTGACAGGATGGCAGACAGGGAGAGTTAACTGGGCCTGGAGCCAGAACTCAGCTGGGTGTCTCTCTCTTCTTTCCTCCACTTCCACTGCTCTCTGACTGCACAACTCAACCTCCTGCAGTTCAGACAATGTCCAGCGGCTGGCGCTATTTGATAACAAATGCATGCCTTCCGGAACTGTACAGAAGCCAGTTAGCAGAGCTCTGATTCAACAAGGCGGTCAGGAGAACATTAGTAGATCTCTGATTCAACAAGGCTGTCAGTAGCACCAGAGGGGCATGTTGAATTGTAGTACCAGGGACAAAAACAACCCTAACAACTGAACCTAGATCAGTGTTTGTTTCTTTCCTATACAACACACAGCTCTTCCTCATAACAGCTGATCTAAGTTCAGCGTCTGGTACATCCGTTACTAGAGCCCTAACCTTGACTATTAAAAGGGACAGACCACAAACCAGTTAAGGGGGCTTAATGTAACAAAATACATCTGTGACCTGTGTGACGTTAGTGAGCCTGGATAAATGTTTCTCCTTGGCTTCAAATTTGTGTGTGTGTGTGCCTGTGTGTGTGACTGTGTGTGTGTGTGTGCCTGTGTGTGTGACTGTGTTCGTGTGTGTGCGTGTGTGTGTGTGTGTGTGTGTGTGTGTGTGTGTGTGCCTGTGTGTGTGACTGTGTGTGTGTGTGTGTGTGTGCCCCCAGCAGGTCTTGTTTGTCTATTGTGTTTGAGCTTGTTATTGTTTACTCCTGTGGGAAGGAGGAGCGATAGCATCTGAACACTGAAATTACAGCGATGCCAGTCTCTGATAAACGAGGAACACAGCCTCACATCTCCCCTCGCAGGCGCAGCCCAACGGTCCCAGATCACATAGGAGGCACTCTGGAATTCCGGTTTTGGGAATTTTGGTACCGCATTGGGAATTCTCCTCCTCCTGCCTGGGCTCAGGGTTCTGGCTGTGCAATAGAGGAAGGACTCAGAACTGCTGGGATGTGGAAGGATCTATACTAGTTTGTCTCGCGCTACAAAGACACACAGAACATTGACATTTACCACTGTGTGTGAACGTTCAGATATTTATTTTAAAAAATATATTTTTTAAATCACCTTTTTTTAACCAGCCAGTTGAGGACAAGTTCTCATTTACAACTGCGACCTGGCCAAGATAAAGCAAAGCACTGCGACAAAAACAACAACACAGAGTTACACATAGACAAATGTACAGTCAATAACACAAAATAAAAGAAATATAGAACAATCTATGTACAGTGTGTGCAAATGTAGAAGAATAGGGAGGTAAGGCAATAAATAGGCCCTAGAGGTGAAAATAACTACAATTTAGCATTAATATTGGAGTGATAGATGTGCAGATGATGATGTGCAAGTAGAGATACTGGGGTGCAAAAGAGCAAGAGGGTCAGTAATAATATGGGGATGAGGTAGTCGGTGTGCTATTTCACATGTCTTGATTAGCTCGGTGTGAAGGGGTGTGTGTATGTATGTGTGTGCATGCATGCGTGTGTGCTATGTAGATCCTGCATGTGACATAATTACATGGATGAATATCCGTGTGTCTGAGTGTGTGTGTGTGTGTGTGTGACGGTGTGAGTGAAGACATCTGAACGTTGTTCGGGGCCCTGCTCCTCTCTCTCTGTATTCAATTCATCCTCGTTATCATTATCACCCTCGTCTCATTGTGGCGAGACAGAGGAAAATGATTAGAGGAACAGGTGACAAAGGAGGGAGAGACTTCTGCCGTTACCCCGGGCACTGGCACTGTCAGGTGCAGCAGCATTACACTCACCAGAAGAGAGAAGAAGAGAGAATGAATATGAAAGGGTCTCTTCAGAGAGGAGAATGGCTTTCATCGGAGCCAATCGACTTTACATCTCTCCCTCCCTCCTTTCTCCCCCCCCCCCCCCCATTGCTGGCTCAGGGGCAATCACAGAGGTAGAGGGAAGGAGCTTAGTGCTGATAATACACATCGAGGAGAGAGAGAGACCTCGCCATTCCTCTCCTCTCGTCGTCCTTCTTACCTATCCTTTCCTCCTTTCCCATTCCTGCCTCGCTATTCTTTACCCTCTACCTTCCCTCTGCCCCTTTCCTCTCTGCTCCTCTCCTCTTGATTTCACCTCTTCTCCTCCTCTTAACTCCATCCCTCCTCCTCCCCCCTCCCCCCTCTCCCCTATTGGCCAGACCCCATGCGAGAGAAAGAAGGAGAGATTCAGGACTGGGCTGGTTCCCATGGCGACAGATGGTGCTAGCCTGTCTGTGTGTTTGTGTGTGTGTGTTTGCGGTTGTGACACTGACTCTGATGTAGTAATGCCAGAGCATTATCTCATTCACCCCGTTATCTCAATGCATTCCCCTCCCTCCCCCACGGCCCGACACAAAGCTATCTGCTCGCCGGACTTTCCGGACTATTTATGTCGGACAAGGTCACAATCGTTTAAACTTGCCTGCCTCGCTCAAGCCCTGCAGATGAGATAGCAGGGGAAGAGGAGGAGGAAGAGATCGATCGATCCACCCCACTCAGATTTATCCCTTCTCCCTTTTGGTTTTTTACTTTTACCATCGCCGTGGTAACCGGGCCTTATAATTGAGGCTCCTGCGGCGGCGGCCCCATCAGTCTCTTTAACGTGGTGCGGCGAGTGAGAAAACACTCAGGACGTTTAAAATACAGTAGCGCTTTTAAACGGGCCACTTTACTCTGCCTCTCGCCCAGTCCAAATGAGAGAACCTCCACATCAATCTGAAGGTTCTGTTACCGTCCTGGCTCTGAATAGTGAGGTCTGCTCAGAGACTCATTGAGCTGTCTTAAGAGAGAGAGAGAAAGAAAGATATCAGTCTTTTAGTGGTTTTACAAACTAAACCCAGAATCAGAGTAAAGACATGGCTGTGGAATAATGGCTGGTGAGGTATGCTTGCGACTGAGGGTGTCTGTAAGTGTTTTAGAAGGTATGCGCGTGCGTGTGTGTGTGTGCGTGCATGCGAACATGTGTGTCTGTGTGATTCCTGTCACTCAGGGCTTGGGTTACTGTGTTCTGGTTGTATGATAGATGGGCCAGCCCAACCTCAGCGCCCCAGCCTCAGCCACAGGAGATCGTGTCCCGACCAGTTTCCGCTCACTCTGTCCGCTGCCTCACTATGTGTGTGTGTGTGTGTGTGTGTGTGTGTGTGTGTGTCTACCTACGGGGTGGTGGGATGACCCCCCACTGCAACAGGATAGGTGGGTTAGGATGGGCTGAGCTGTGTGTGTATTTGTGTGCACTTGTGTGCTTGTGTGTGTGTGTGTGTGTGTGTGTGTGTCTGAGGTGAGCTGACCTGGGCTGTGTCCTGCCGAGTTTATGTTGGCCCCATCCCCTTCCTGTCCAGACCACACTGCTAACCAGAACCCAATGTGGTGGTGTTATACCCCACACCACAAGACGCGGTTCACTCATTCATATTTCTCTACCTTTCATCTCTCTCTCTCTCTCTCTCTCTCTCTCTCTCTCTCTCTCTCGCGCGCGCGCTCTCGCTCTCTCTCTCTCTCTCTCTCTCTCTCTCTTTCTCTCTTTCTCTCTCTCTCTCTCTCTCTCTCTTTTTCTCTCTCTCTTTCTCTCTCTCTCTCTCTCTCTTTCTCTCTCTCTCTCTCTCTCTCTCTCTCTCTCTCTCTCTCTCTCTCTTTCTCTCTCTCTCTCTCTCTCTCTCTCTCTCTCTCTCTCAAGTCTGTCTGTCTGTCTGTCTGTCTGTCTGTCTGTCTGTCTGTTTCTCTATTTCCTTCTCGCTTATGATTTTATGTTCTTCCATTTTTCATTTGTTCTCCCTCGTTTCCTCTTTTCCTGTTAATGTATTGACTCGTCAGATATGTATCTCAGCTTCACAGTCCACGTCCTTTACTCTAACTCCTACATATACAATGCTCTCAGCATAAGCAGATGGACCACTGACAGGAAACAAATTAACTTTACATCGAGGAGAGGAAAATAAGATATAAAATTCATCCATCTTTTCTTCCTGTTCCTTTCTCTTCTGACCAATACTTTTAGAGGAATGTGTAGCAGAGATTATACCATAATAACAAGAACGCAGTCTGATACCATATCCGCTCTGAATTACAGATCAGCCGTTTTAAACCACATTTTAAAGACCTTTCAGAGGGTCTTATTTCATTGTTGTTACACTAGTACTGTATTTTTCTGAGAAATAGTGGTATGAGGTATTTAAATGAGAAAGGGAGGTTTAGATACTGCCTTCTTGCCTTTGGAAAATCCCTCCATTCTTTTGAATGTCTTCTTGGTATAAATAAAAGGAGTAAAAAGAGTGTTGAAATGACAGAAATGAAGGACACTAATTAGTCTAATGTCTTGTGGCATGGGTGTATTAAAGTTAGATACATGCTAACACTGTTTTTCTGCTGCTTTATGGTTGTTCTTTGATTCTTCCTGCAATGTGGGTGTTTGTTTTATGACCAGCAAGGATTTAACTTCAATGGTTTTTCAATGCTCATGTAGATCTTTATTGGTGAAAGGAGAGAGCATGTTTTTGCTTGTGTAGTGTGGCTGGGGTGTGCTCTACAGGTTGCAGTACCTATACTGGCCTGCTAGATGGTGCTGTTGCTCCAGTGATCCTTAGTTGAGCCTGCAAGGTCCCTCTATCCCGTTCTTTGGCTGAGCTCTTTGTGTTCTGGCGTTTCATGATGGGATTCTGTGGAGAGCAGTGGACAGAGAGAAGTACTCCTTCTACCTATTCCTCTCTCTCCCTCTTTCCCTCCGTCCCTCTCTCCCCCTTTCCTTGTTGTAATGCTTTCTCTCTAATCAAAACAGTTCTTCCACCTTCCCTGCTGGTTGTTGACTTTATATGTGTTTGTGATGGAAAATGATAATCAACGGGAATCTGAATCACATTGTGGTGTTTAGGGCAATTCTCTTTAGTGTCGGACTTCAGTTGGACGCAGTGGGTGAATCATAAGTAAATTACTCTTCATTGCAGTCACACAATCGCGCGCGCGCACACACTGATCTTGTTTGTTTATGGTATCTGAGGGGAAAGTATGTAGAATGGGCCCTGGGGAGGGAACAGGTTAAACAAACGCTCTCTCCAGTCTCACCCCCTGCCAACCCCCTCCTTACCCCGCTTTACCCCCCTTTACCCCCCCCCCCCTGCTCACCTGCCTTTACCCCCTCCTCACCCACCTTACCCCCTCCTCACCCACCTTACCTCCTCCTCACCCGCCTTACCCCCTCCTCACCCACCTTACCCCCTCCTCACCCACCTTACCCCCTCCTCACACCCACCTTACCCCCTTCTCACCCACCTTACCCCCCCTCACCCACCTTACCCCCTTCTCATCCACCTCACCCCGTCCTTACCCATTCCTCACCTCTTCCTCACCCACTCCCCACCCCTGCCTCACCCTTTCCTCACCCTGCCTCACCCCCTGCCTCCGACTACCAAAGATTGGGCTATCTTTGGGCCAATATTTGTCTTTTATCTGGGCCGCCATGACAGTAGGGAGAAGGACGTGATGTTAATTATTGGGCAGTTCTCTGAGGAAATTAGGAAATGATCAGACACCGTTGTTGGTGTTGAGAAGTCTTTTTTTCTGTCTAATGGTTTTCATGTCTAATGAACCCGACTTCCCACCAACTCTGTGTGTGTGAGACTGGTTGTTCCCATAGACATTACAGTCCATTATGTTCTGCCAGGGTATTATTGTGTGTTTGTTGTTTCTGGAGTGTTTGTGCGTGGGTGAGTACATTAATGTCACCATAGGAAGTGATTAGCTGATGAGGCAGCTCATAGAAGGGCTGAGATTGGCATGAAGAGAAAGACAGCGAGAGACAGAGAGAGTTAAAGAGAGAGAGAGAGAGAGAGAGAGAGAGAGAGAGAGAGAGACAGAGAGAGAGTGAGAGAGAGAGAGCGGGAGAGAGAGAGAGAGACAGAGAGAGAGAGCGCGTTAGAGGGAGAGTTTAGGGTCAGTTACATTTTTGACCCCAAAATGTGTCAGCGTCAGTGAGAAACCGTTTATTTATTGCGCCAGCTTGCTTTATTTGTGGTCACGCTTTACGTGTCATCAGATTCAACAGAAACAAATGGGTTTCAATAGGAATAAAATATGTTTGTATTAGTGTGGTTAAGTACTGAATGTGTGTGGGAATGTAGACCGTGTCATGTTTGTCAGTCTTACGGTAACTGCGGTGGTGTGTGTGTGTGTGTGTGTGTGTGTGTGTTTGTGTGTGTGTTTCATTGACCCCTGTGTGTCTTCTGTCTCCATGATGACTTCACCTCATCACAGAATCACAGTAAGCTAGGCACCTCCTCCCTTCTACTCTTTCATTCTCCATCTCTCACCTTCCCCCCATTCCCTCTTTACACTCCATCCCAGTCCATTTCTCTTTTCCTCTCTGACACCTGTCCCCTACCCTTTCTCTACCTTCCCTTCTCACGCTCCTTCATTTTCACTCCCTCCGTCCTCTCCCTCTATCCGCTCCTCCTCATCTCCATATTCCCAGCTCCGTGTCAGCCTTCCCTCTAGCGTCGGGCCGCATTTCGATGCTCCCGCTCTCGCTTTCTCTCTCTCTCGCTCTCCGTTGAGTGGACAGGATTCCCATCTCTGTGTGTGAGAGCACTCCGTATTACTCTGGCCATTATCTTAAAGGCTGCCATTAGGAATTTCAATTTCACTCCTTCCTTTTGTACCTCCTGTTCACTCGCTACTGCTACGGCAGGGGAGATTATACACCGAGAGAATGAGTGTGTGAGCGTGTTCAGATTGGATGGGGTGGTGCTTTCACTAGGCACACACACAGTCATTCTTAAATGTTTTACATAGTAGAGATTGGGTTCATTCAAGCAACGATCTGCTTTATTACTCAAAGTGTTGAGAAGTACAGGAGTTGCATGTGTCTCTGCTCTACATACACGCCTTATTCTCACAGTGCCACTGTGCTGTTTGTACTGCAAATGAAACAGGTGTATTCATGACCCTCTCTCCCTGTGAGCGTAATGACCGGCACCTCTGGCTCTAAACATTCAATTACCTACTGTGACCTCTGTGTGTGGAGCAGAATGCTCTGTCTGACCGGCCAACCATAACCAAGGGCCGGTCTTTTAAACACCTGCCCAAAGCAAACCAGGTCACAGGTGGGTGTGTGTGTGTGCTTGCGTGTGTATGTCGGCCCATAAAATCTGTTAACAAATAGTTTTCCCATGATGTCATTTCCAGGTACGAGACCTGTGTTTAGGGAACGTAGGTTTATTTTTAAGTGAGTGCGTTTTCTCAGTTATTGTTTTAACCTGTGCTTTCTTCTGCTTTCAGCACTACGCCTACGTGCCTGTCCTTTCAGAGTAGCCATGTCTATCAGTGAGGTGTGTGTGTTTGAGTGTGTGTTTTTAGAAGCAGTGAGGCGGCAGCGAGTGAGCAGCCAACGCCAGTAGTGATTGAGTAATCAGTAGCCACTTAACTTGTCATGAAACAGCTGCAATGGTTCCCAGCGCTGCTGAATGACTGAGTTAGACCAGACTGTGACCGGTGGTTTTCCTGACCACCTACCTACCCTGACTTAGAAAAACTCCAGGACCTAGTTATAACCCTGCACACGGATGCCATAGAGCTACACAACAAGGGTTAATTAACGGGGTGCCATAAGGCAGGTTATGACCAGGTTTAGCCTGGGGCAATTTCAATACACACCGAAATGCCCTCCTTTTCCTGAATGACAGGCATTTTGAAGTCGAACATCAGAGCCCCTATACAGAACCTGTGACTCCTGCTCTGCCATTCTCAGAGTTGACAGAGTGTGGAAATATATAATTGCTTCATGAAACATAACGAGATGATATGAATAATCTGTCAGAG